>NC_041384.1:456976726-457024225 GCF_002162155.2 Triticum dicoccoides | reverse complement strand
CGCCGCCGCAGCCGCCCCGCCGCAGCGTCGGATCCGCCGCCCGCCGCCCGGCACAATCCGCCGACGCTGGAGCCCCGCCGGAGCCTCGCCGGAGCCCCGAGCCGATGTAGCTGCCCCCGGTTTTTGAGAAAAAAATTGTTTCGGTTTTTTTGAAAACCCTAGTTTTTCGTTTTTTTAAATAGACCGGTTTTTCTCCGGTTTATTTATTTAGCGAGCGTTCGCTCGTCCGTTCAGTTTAATGAACATGTTCACCGTTTAGTTCCAGTTAATGAACGTTCGTTTGTTAATCTGTTTGTCATTTTCTTTTTCCGGATTAAATCCGCGATTTCTGATCCGATGTTCGTTCTACTTTAACTTTTCGCTCGTTTGTCGGAATCAGGTGATTCAAGCGCCTGGAGTTTTGTCTCGAAACCTTCTTTCCGTTTAACCAACTCAAACAAAATTTTTTCTCAGTAAAATTTGCCCTAGATTCAGATTAGTAAACGAAGCTTGTTTCTTTTGCCATTTGTCTTTCGTTGCTTCCTTCGATTTGATTCTTTTTGCCAACCGGAGTTCTTAAGTTGAACTTTCTGGTTAGATCTCTTATTCGAGTTTACCTGTGCATTAGTTGAGTACTTATTGTATGTTTGTTTGTTTGCGATAGAGTACCCGGAGTGCGCCGCTTGCTATTTCGAATCGCTAGGTTTTGTGGATCATCAGCAAGGCAAGTAACACTTGATCATACTTCCAACTACCCAGTTTTTATTGCATTAGATCAATCCTCACACATTGCATCATTAGGATCTAATTAAATTGTGGGTTTGGGAAGTAGATGAGGTAGTACCTATTACCTGTTGTTATCAAACCTATGGGAGTTACTTCTACGTTTGCTTATTATGCCATGCTATGCTAGTAGACGTGGATTGGGTGAGTGAAATCCATGACAGATGTGAAATTGTTAAATTAATGATTTATCTAAGGTGGCAACTTAAATACACATCTGGGTGGATTGAGGCACCTGGGTTTTTCAGCGATTGCCTGTTTTCTTTTGGATCGCCACCCAGGCTCAAAGGGATCATGAGATTATTCATACTAGAAACTTCTGTGTGCAGCCACAAGCTACTATGGGCTCTAGCATAGTTGACTAAGTTGTGTGAACTCTTACAGTGGTAGACTAACAGATGTAGGGGAAAGTAGGTGTAACGGTCTACCCGATCGTAAGGTGCTAGCACTTCTGAAAGACTATGTCTCGGCCATCCGTTTCTCAAACACCATGTAGTGCAAGAAATCAAACGGAGGAGATTGAGTCTTGTGGGGAAAAGTGCGCAAACCTCTGCAGAGTGTATAAATTAATCATGGTTAGTCGTGTCCCCGATTATGGACATCTTGAGTATCTAGTACTTGGATTATCATGTGAATCTCATCATGTTACTCTAAAAAATTAATTTGTTGGGTTTTGTTTAATGATGATGCTTAATTGGGATTGAGAATGCTGTCAACCATTCTCAATGTTTAACAACTACCATGATAGTTAAATAAAAGTTATTCCTTTGCAGTAGGGAAAAATTGGCTTTACGCAAAACTGTAACCATAGAGCTTTCCACCAGCCAAATATGCATGTAGTATAGCCTTATTCTTTCATTACTCTCTATGTGTTACTTTGCCAGCATATTCCATGTGCTGACCCATTTCGGGCTGCAACGTTAATGTTGCAGACTTTTCAGACGATGATTAAGGTGCTTTTAGGTCGTGGTTCTATACTCAGTGATGCCGTTGGAGTTGATGGACTCACTTATCTTCCAAACCTTCCGCTGTTATCGTTATTAGATGGCCTTACGCCATACTTATTGTAATAAGTTCTCTTTTGAGACACTCGATGTAATAAGTGTGTGATTGCTACTCTATTATAAATCCTTCAAGTACTGTGTGGTGTCAGCATTACTGATCCAGGGATGACACCTGAGCACAGAGATTGGACTGTTTGAGGTCTGGTCGCTACAACTTTCAATTGGTAGCGGCAATACAACATCGTATTTCTAGCCAGTTCCACTTTCCCGATTTATATATGCTGGTTATGGTGTACCCCTTTTATGTACACTATGATATGCCTAGTTGTTGTGTGCTCTTGGTATCATGGTTTGGAAATAAACTCTCTATACAGTATATATTATGAACCTATCATCTACCAACTATCCTTACTTCTGTAGCCTATTATTTGTGTACTTGTGCCAAATTATATTAATGCACGCACCATATTACAGCACACATGGGCTCTCTCATCAAAATCTAGTGATAGCACACAAGGGTTACCGGGAGCCCCTATATTAGAATATCCTCTGCATTATGAAGATAATCTGACTACTATTTATGTTTTCATGCTTCTCAGATATTATACGTAATCACAGTGAATATCATAATCGGTGCACCAGAAGAATATTGTGGAACACTGCAACAACTTACAAAATTGGCACCAAGGCATTGAGTGCCATTCTGGATGCAATGAAACTCATACGCTCCCCACCTGCAGATTCTTGTTCAGAATATGATCCTAATAACTATTCTGACCTCAAGGAGTCGAAGGAAGATGGCATGTCCTGTTCACCTAGCAAGGTGCATGTTCTAATTTGGCAAGGTTTTATTCATTGCGCGTAGCTTGCATAAGGTGTCTTGCATTTCTTCTACTCTGGTGTGCCGCCATATGCTTAGTTTACTCATCATATATGTCAAGATGCCATGCCCATCCATTATCAATACATATTCCATCTGTCATATGATACATCCATTTTACATCATGCTTTTATATCGATATTTATTGCATTATGGGCTGTTATTACACATTATGTCACAATACTTATGCCTATTCTCTCTTATTTTACAAGGTTTACATAAAGAGGGAGAATGCCGGCAGCTGGGATTCTAGGCTGGAAAAGGAGCAAATATTAGAGACCTATTCTGCACAGTTCCAAAAGTCCTGAAACTTCATGGAAGTCATTTTCAGAATATATAAAAAATACTGAGCTCAAGAATTTCACCAGGGGGCACACCCTGCCCATGAAGGTGGGAGGCGCGCCCTACTCCCTTGGGCGCGTCCCCTACCTCGTGGGCCCCCTGGTGGCCCTCCCATGACCATCTTCTACTATATGGAGTCTTCCGATGAGAAAAAAATCATAATCAATCTTTCCGGACGAGACTCCGCCGCCACGAGGCGAAACCTTGGCGGAACCAATCTAAGGCTCTGGCGGAGCTGTTCTGCAGGGAAACTTCCCTCTGGGAGGGGGAAATCATCGCCATCGTCATCACCAACGCTCCTCTCATCGGGAGAGGGCAATCTCCATCAACATCTTCACCAGCACCATCTCCTCTCAAAACCCTAGTTCATCTCTTGTATCCAATTCTTGTCTCCAAGTCCGGGATTGGTACATGTGGGTTGCTAGTAGTGTTAATTACTCCTTGTAGTTGATGCTAGTTGGTTTATTTGGTGGAAGATCATATGTTCAGATCCTATATGCATATTAATACCCCTCTGATTATGAACACGAATATGCTTTGTGAGTAGTTATGTTTGTTCCTGGGGACATGGGAGAAGTCTTGCTATTAGTAGTCATGTGAATTTGGTATTCGTTCGATATTTTGATGAGATGTATGTTCTCTCTCCTCTAGTGGTGTCATGTGAATGTTGACTACATGACACTTCACCGTTATTTGGGCCTAGAGGAAGGCATTGGGAAAGAATAAGTAGATGATGGGTTGCTAGAGTGACAGAATCTTAAACCCTAGTTTATGCGTTGCTTCGTAATGGGCTGATTTGGATCCATATGTTTCATGCTATGGTTAGGTTTACCTTAATACCTTTGTTGTAGTTGCGGATGCTTGCAATAAAGGTTAATCATAAGTGGGATGTTTGTCCAAGTAAGGGCAGCACCCAAGCACCGGTCCACCCACATATCAGATTATCAAAGTACCGAACGCAAATCATATGAACATGATGAAAACTAGCTTGACGATATTACTATGTGTCCTCGGGAGCGCTTTACATCATATAAGAGTTTGTCCAGGCTTGTCCTTTGCTACAAAAAGGATTGGGCCACCTTGCTGCACCTTATTTACTTTTATTACTTGCTACTCGTTACAAATTATCCTATCACAAAACTATATGTTACCTATTATTTTAGTGCTTGCAGAGAATACCTTGCTGAAAACCGCTTATCATTTCCTTCTGCTCCTTGTTGGGTTCGACACCCTTACTTATCGAAAGGACTACGATAGATCCCCTATACTTGTGGGTCATCAAGACTCTTTTCTGGTGCCGTTGCCGGGGAGCGAAGCGCCTTTGGTAGGTGGAATTTGGAAAGGAAAAATTTATATAGTGTGTTGAAATTTACTGTCACTTGTTACTATGGAAAGTAATCCTCTGAGGGGCTTGTTCAGGGTATCTTCACCCCGACGAGTAGAGCAAAGAGTTGCTCCTCAACCTACTGAACCTACTGAAAATGAAAATGTTTGCTTTGAGATTCCTACGGGTATGTTAGAAAAACTGCTAGCTAATCCTTTTGCAGGAGATGGAAAAAAGCATCCCGATGAGCACCTAATATATGTTGATGAAGTTTGTGGATTATTTAAGCTTGCAGGTGTACCTGGAGATATTATTAAGAAGAAGGTCTTCCCTTTATCTTTGAAGGGATATGCATTAACATGGTATAGGCTATGTGATGATACGGGGTCATGGAACTACAAACGATTGAAATTGGAATTTCATCAGAAGTTTTATCATATGCATCTTGTTCATCGTGATCGCAATTATATATATAATTTTTGGCCTCGCGAAGGAGAAAGCATCGCTCAAGCTTGGGGGAGGCTTAAATCAATGTTATATTCATGCCCCAATCATGAGCTCTCAAGAGAAATGATTATTCAAAATGTATATGCTCGGCTTTCTGATAACAATCGCACCATGCTCGGTACTTCTTGTGCTGGCTCTTTTATGATAAAGACTATTTAATTCAAATGGGATTTATTGGAAAGAATTAAACGCAACTCTGAAGATTGGGACCTCAACGAAGGTAAGGAATCAGGTATGACACCTAAGTTTGATTGTGTTAAATCTTTTATGGATACCGATGTTTTCTGTAAATTTAGCACTAAATATGGACTTGACTCTGAGATAGTAGCTTCTTTCTGTGAATCTTTTGTTTCTTATGTTGATCTCCCTAGGGAGAAGTGGTTTAAATATCATCCTCCCATAGAAGTAAAAGTAGCTGCACCTATTAAAGTTGAAGAAAAGATTATCACTTATAATGATCCTACTGTTCCTACTTCTTATGTTGAGAAACCACATTTCCCTGTTAGGATAAAGGATCATGCTAAAGCTTCAACTGTGGTTCGTAAAAGCAATATTAGAACTTATACACCTCCTGAGCAAATTAAAGTTGAACCTAATATTGCTATTGTTAAAGATCTCTTGTCTGATAATATTGATGGGCATGTTATTCATTTCCATGATGAGACTGCTAGAATTGCTAAACCTTGTGCTAAAGATAAACCTAGATCTTTGGTAGGCATGCCTGTTATTTCTGTTAAAATAGGAGATCATTGTTATCATGGCTTATGTGATATGGGTGCCAGTGCTAGTGCAATATGTATTGACCTATATAGAGAAATTATGCATGATATTGCACTTGTTGAGTTAGAAGATATTGATGTCACAATTAAACTTGCCAATATAGATACTATTTCACCAATTGGAATTGTTAGAGATGTTGAAGTCTTGTGTGGGAAAACTAAATACCCTGCTGATTTTCTTGTTCTTGGCTCCCCACAAGATATCTTTTGTCCCATTTTTTTGGTAGACCCTTCTTGAACATAGTTAATGCTAAGATAGATTGCAAAAAGGGTGTTGTTACTATTGGTTTAGGGGATATGTCTCATGAGTTCAACTTTTCTAAATTTTGTAGACAACACCGTGAAGAGGAATTGCTTAGTAAAGATGAAATTATTGGTCTTGCTTCTATTGCCGTACCTCCTAGTGATCCTTTAGAACAATATTTGCTAGACCATGAAAATGATATGTTTATGAATGAAAGAAGGGAAATAGATGAAGTATTCTTTAAACAGGAACCCATCCTGAAACACAATTTACCTGTTGAAATCCCACGAGATCCTCCTCCACCCAAGGGTGATCCCGTGTTTGAGCTTAAACCGTTACCTGATACTCTTAAATATGCTTATCTTGATGAGAAAAAGATATACCCTATTATTATTAGTGCTAACCTTTCAGAGCATGAAGAAGAAAGATTATTGAAAACTCTGAAGAAGCACCATGCTGCTATTGGATATACTCTTGATGATCTTAAGGGAATTAGTCCCACTTTGTGTCGACACAAAATAAATTTGGAGGAAGATGCCAAACCAGTTCGTGATCATCAACGACGGCTGAATCCTAAGATGAAGGAAGTGGTAAGAAAGGAAATACTAAAGCTTATTGAGGCAGGTATAATTTATCCCATTGGTGATAGTCAGTGGGTAAGTCTTGTCCATTGTGTCCCTAAGAAGGGAGGTATTACTATCGTTCCTAATGATAAAGATGAGTTGATCCTGCAAAAAATTGTTACAGGTTATAGGATGGTAATTGATTTCCGCAAATTAAATAAAGCTACTAAAAAAGATCATTACCCCTTACATTTTATTGATCAAATGCTAGAAAGATTATCCAAACATACACATTTTTGCTTTCTAGATGGTTATTCTGGTTTCTCTCAAATACCTGTGTCAGCCAATGATCAATCAAAGACTACTTTTACTTGCCCTTTTGGTACTCTTGCTTATAGACGTATGCCTTTTGGTTTATGTAATGCACTTTCTACCTTTAAAAGATGCATGATGGCTATATTCTCTGACTTTTGTGAAAAGATTTGTGAGGTTTTCATGGACGATTTTTCCGTCTATGGATCCTCTTTTGGTGATTGCATAAGCAACCTTGATCGAGTTTTGCAGAGATGTGAAGAAACTAATCTTGTCTTGAATTGGGAAAAGTGCCACTTTATGGTTAATGAGGGTAATGTCTTGGGGCATAAAGTTTCTGAAAGAGGTATTGAAGTTGATAAAGCCAAGGTTGATGCTATTGAAAAGATGCCATGTCCCAAGGACATCAAAGGTATAAGAAGTTTCCTTGGTCACGCCGGTTTTTATAGGAGGTTCATTAAGGACTTCTCAAAAATTTCTCGGCCTCTGACTAATTTATTACAAAAAGATACACCATTTGTTTTTTATGATGATTGCGTAGAAGCATTTGAAATACTTAAGAAAGCATTGATCTCTGCACCTATTGTTCAGCCACCTGATTGGAATTTACCCTTTGAAATTATGAGGGATGCTAGTGATTATGCCGTAGGTTCTGTTCTAGGGCAAAGAGTTGATAAGAAATTAAATGTTATTCAATATGCTAGTAAAACTCTAGACAATGCTCATAGAAATTATGCTACTACTGAAAAAGAATTCTTAGCAGTTGTATTTGCTTGTGATAAGTTTAGACCATATATTGTTGATTCTAAAGTAACTATTCACACTGATCATGCTGCTATTAAATATCTCATGGAAAAGAAAGATGCTAAACCTGGACTTATTAGATGGGTTCTCTTGCTACAAGAATTTGATTTGCATATTATTGATAAAAAGGGAGCTAAGAACCCCGTTGCAGACAACTTGTCTAGGCTAGAGAATGTTCTTGATGACCCAGTACCTATTGATGATAGCTTTCCTGATGAACAATTAAATGTCATAAATGCTTCTCATACTGCTCCATTGTATGCTGATTATGCTAATTACATTGTTGCTAAATTTATACCACCTAGCTTTACATACCAGAAAAAGAAAAGGTTCTTCTATGATTTGAGACATTACTTTTAGGATGACCCACATCTTTATAAAGAAGGAGTAGATGGTATTATTAGACGTTGTGTACCTGAGCAGGAACAGGAACAGATCCTACGCAAGTGTCACTCCGAGGCTTATGGAGGACACCATGCTGAAGATAGAACTGCACACAAGGTATTGCAATCCGGTTTTTATTGGCCTACTCTCTTCAAGGATGCCCGTAAGTTCGTCTTGTCTTGTGATGAATGTCAAAGATTTGGTAATATTAGTAGACGTCAAGAAATGCCTATGAACTATTCAGTTGTTATTGAACCATTTGATGTTTGGGGCTTTGATTATATGGGACCTTTTCCTTCCTCTAATGGATATACACATATTTTACTTGCTGTTGATTACGTTACTAAGTGGGTAGAAGCTATTCCAACTAGTAGTGCTGATCATAACACCTCTATTAAGATGCTTAAAGAAGTTATTTTTCTGAGGTTTGGAGTCCCTAGATATTTAATGACTGATGGTGGTTCACATTTTATTCATGGTGCTTTCCGTAAAATGCTTGGTAAATATGATGTTAATCATAGAATTGCATCCGCTTATCACCCACAGTCTAGTGGTCAAGTAGAATTGAGAAACAGAGAACTCAAATTAATTTTGCAGAAGACTGTTAATAGATCTAGAAAGAATTGGTCCAAGAAACTTGATGATGCATTATGGGCCTATAGAACTGCATATAAAAATCCTATGGGTATGTCTCCGTATAAAATGGTTTATGGAAAAGCATGTCACTTACCTCTTGAACTAGAACATAAGGCTTATTGGGCTATTAAAGAGCTCAATTATGATTTCAAACTTGCCCGTGAGAAGAGGTTATTTGACATTAGCTCACTTGATGAATGGAGAACCCAAGCCTGCGAAAATGCCAAGTTGTTCAAAGAAAAAGTCAAAAGATGGCATGACAAAAGAGTACAAAAGCATGAGTTTAATGTAGGTGATTATGTATTATTATAAAACTCTCGTTTAAGATTTTTTGCAGGAAAACTTCTCTCTAAATGGGATGGTCCTTACGTTACCGAGGAGGTCTATCGTTTCGGTGCCGTAAAAATCAACAACTTCGAAGGCACAAATCCGAAGGTGGTGAACGGTCAAAGAATTAAACATTATATCTCAGGTAATCCTATAAATGTTGAAACCAATGTTATTGAAACCATAACCCCGGAGGAATACATAAGGGACACTTTCCGGAACGTTTCAGACTCCGAAAAGGAATAGGTATGTGGTACAGTAAGTAAACCGACTCCAAAACAGTTCTAATGGCAATTTTCTTCCATTTTGGAATATTTAGAAAAATAGAAAAATAAGAAGCAGTCCGGAAAGGACACGAGGGCTCCACGAGGGTGGAGGGCGCGCCCCCCTACCTCGTGGGCACCTCGTGTGCTCTTCGGACTCTGTTTTCTTACACGTCACGTATTTTGGTCGGTAAAAATTCATTATATAATCTCTCAGAGGTTTTGACTCCCGTATCACGCAATTATCCTCTGTTTGTGTTTCGAGCTGTTGCTATTGCAGATTAGAGCAAGATGTCTTCGCAAGAGTCGGTCGGGGAGAGTCGGGTGTCTCATCCAGCACCGAGATCAATGACAAACAAAAATGTTGACCACTTTGGGCCAGCAACGGAGGAAGAGATGGAGGCTGATTTGAAGAGGATAGATGCCATGGAGGAGGATCAAGAAGTCACTTCATGCTTCCGAGCTGGATTCACAATGTGGGGGACTGCAGAGCTCGGCTATTACAAACTCGGTTCCGACTGCATGCAACTTTGTGATGTTCTCCTCCGTGAAGGAGACCATCCACTTGCCTCCTGCTCCGGACATGCTTGGAGTGGTTTGCAAAGTAGAACGCGTGCTTTGGTGCTGGAGCTCGAGTGCGTGAGAATGGATAAGTGAGGAGGTAGAAGGCGTGGGTAAAAGGGGGTAAATCCTTGTCCCTTTATAAAGGCGAAAGAGGCGATGCGTCTCCCCACTTGCCTGGTAAAACCGCTTATTCCCCAGGCACCGTAATTGATGGCGCGGTTGGGTTACCCACATCCGTATTGATGAGAATCCCGTAATAAGGGGGACACGATCTCTGCTTTGACGAGACGTGTCAAGAAAACCGCCCCATGTTATGTGCGGTGCGGGTTGAGAAAAACGGTTCAAATAATGGCCGAGCCATGACCTGACGTCGTGTTGTCAGAACCCGTTAGCAGATTAGATTTGTGGAAATATAATTCTCTCGGCGGTAGTATGTGCAACTTGTTTTGCAGAGCCGGACACTATTCTGGTGTTCAAAATCTTCTATGGAGTATTCAGAGGAGGAACCCGCCTTGCAATGCCGAAGACAATACTGCACGCCGGACTCATCGTCATTGAAGCCTGGTTCAGGGGCCACTGAGGGAGTGTTGGATTAGGGGGTCTCCAGACAGCCGGACTATATCCTTTGGCTGGACTATTGGACTATGAAGATACAAGATTGAAGACTTCGTCCCGTGTCCGGATGGGACTCTCCTTGGCGTGGAAGGCAAGCTAGGCAATACGGATATATAGATCTCCTCCCTTGTAACCGACTCTGTGTAACCCTAGCCCCCTCTGGTGTCTATATAAATCGGAGGGTTTAGTCCGTAGGACAACAGACAATCATACCATAGGCTAGCTTCTACGGTTTAGCCTCTACGATCTTGTGGTAGATCAACTCTTGTAATACTCATATCATCAAGAACAATCAAGCAGGATGTAGGGTATTACCTCCATCAAGAGGGCCCGAACCTGGCTAAAACATCGTGTCCGCTGCCTCCTGTTACCATCCGCCTTAGACGCACAGTTCGGGACCCCCTACCCGAGATCCGCCGGTTTTGACACCGGCAGTATGCTTGAAGTATTATTATTTTAATGTCAATATTGAACTTTTGTCTTGAATCTTTCGGATCTGAACATTCATGCCACAATAAAGAAAATTACATTGAGAATTATGCTAGGTAGCATTCCACATCAAAAAATCTGTTTTTATCATTTACCTACTCGAGGACGAGCGGGAATTAAGCTTGGGGATGCTTGATACGTCTCCAACGTATCTATAATTTTTGATTATTCCATGCTATTATATTATCTGTTTTGGATGTTTAATGGGCTTTAATATACATTTTTATATTATTTTTGGGACTAACCTACTAACCAAAGGCCCAGTGCAAATTGTTGTTTTTTGCCTATTTCAGTGTTCCGCAGAAAAGGAATATCAAATGGAATCCAAACGGAATGAAACCTTCGGGAGAGTTATTTTTGGAACAAATGCAATCCAGGAGACTTGGAGTGGACGTAAGGAAGCAACAAGGCGGCCACGAGGTAGGAGGGCGCGCCCAGGGGGGTAGGTGCACCCCCCACCCTCGTAGGCCCCTTGTGGCTCCGCCGACCTACTTCCTTCGCCTATATATACTCATATACCCCGAAAACATCTGAGAGCACCATGAAACCCTATTTCCACTACCGCAACCTTCTGTACCCGTGAGATCCCTTCTTGGGGCCTTTTCCGGCGCTCCTCCGGAGGGGGAATCGATCACGGAGGGCTTCTACATCAACACCATAGCCTCTCCGATGATGTGTGAGTAGTTTACCATAGACCTTCAGGTCCATAGTTATTAGCTAGATGGCTTCTTCTCTCTCTTTGGATCTCAATACAAAGTTCTCCTCGATTCTCTTGGAGATCTATTTAATGTAATTCTTTTTGCGGTGTGTTTATCGAGATCCGATGAATTGTGGGTTTATGATCAAGATTATCTATGAACAATATTTGATTCTTCTCTGAATTCTTTTATGCATGATTTAATATCTTTGCAAGTCTCTTCGAATTATCAGTTTGGTTTGGCCTACTAAATTGATCTTTCTTGCAATGGGAGAAGTGCTTAGCTTTTGGTTCAATCTTGCGATGTCCTTTCCCAGTGATAGCAGGGGCAGCAAGGCACGTATTGTATTGTTGCCATCGAGGATAAAAAGATGGGGTTTATATCATATTGCTTGAGTTTATCCCTCTACATCATGTCATCTTGCCTAATGCGTTACTCTGTTCTTATGAACTTAATACTCTAGATGCATGTTGGATAGTGGTCGATGTGTGGAGTAATAGTAGTTGATGCAGAATCAATTCGGTCTACTTGTCGCGGACGTGATGCCTATATACATGATCATGCCTAGATATTCTCATAACTATGCGCTTTTCTACCAATTGCTCGACAGTAATTTGTTCACCCACCGTAGAATTTGCTATCTTGAGAGAAGCCACTAGTGAAACCTATGGCCCCCGGGTCTATTTTCCATCATATTATTTTCCTATCAACTTGCTATTTCTATCGTTGCTTATTTTGCAATCTTTATTTTCCAATCTCACTTTCGTAAGTGACCGTGAAGGGATTGACAACCCCTTTATCGCGTTGGCTGTGAGGTTTTTGTTTGTTTGTGCAGGTACTAGGGATTGCGTGTTATCTCTTACTGGATTGATACCTTGGTTCTCAAAAACTGAGGGAAATACTTATGCTACTTTGCTGCATCACCCTTTCCTCTTCAAGGGAAAACCAATGCATGCTCAAGAGGTAGCAGAGGCTGGTACATGCTCTCTGTTTCTCGGATTAAATTATCTGATTAACCAGGAGATAACCGACGGTAAGGATCATGATGGCAGCACGATTTCGTTCATCAGGCAAAACTATGTGTACATAGTGTACCATGCGTCTCTCCATGCACCATACCCTGATATGTGCTGCCATGCTCTGTAGCGCAAAGTAGGAGAGAGTGTCGGTGTCAAAACCGGCGGATCTTGGGTAGGGGGTCCCGAACTGTGCGTTTAAGGCGGATGGTAACAGGAGGCAGGGGACACGATGTTTACCCAGGTTCGGGCCCTCTTGATGGAGGTAATACCCTACGTCCTGCTTGATTGTTCTTGATGATATGAGTATTACAAGAGTTGATCTACCACGAGATCAGAAAGGCTAAACCCTAAAAGCTAGCCTATGGTATGATTGTCTGTTTTCCTACGGACTAAAACCCTCTGGTTTATATAGGCACCGGAGGGGGCTAGGGTTACACAAGGTCGGTTACAAAGGAGGAGATATACATATCCGTATTGCCTATCTTGCCTTCCATGCCAAGTAGAGTCCCATCCGGACACGGGACGAAGTCTTCAATCTCGTATCTCATAGTCCAACACTCCGGCCAAAGGATATAGTCCGGCTGTCCGGAGACCCGCTATTCCAGGACTCCCTCAGAGAGGGTCTCAAGTATCAGACTTCGACCTGCTAGCTGGAGTTTCCCCCGTCAGGCACCCATCTGGTTCAAGCCGTCAGCCAATCTCCACAACTTAATAAATAGTAACATCTAACTAAGTCAGTTAGTTAGATGCGTACACTTGGTGTAGTAGGATCTTTATTTAGTTTCATGCATACACTTGTTCTTTTTGGTAGCCCTTTTGTAATGATGGCTGATGTTTGGTTTGGAAGAGAGAGTTGCGTCTTTACTCTTCTGGCCTACTTACTGCCTCTGTTGCACCCCCAGCCCTGGTTGTTCCTGCTACTGTTTTCAATGTACAATCAGTAGTATATTTCGTCTGTTGGTTGAATAAATATGTTGTTAGAATGACAAACACGATGTTTTGGAAGTCATTGCACGGTCTGATACTTTTGTGAGTACTCCCTCCGTTTCAGTTTACAAGTCCTGCGCGTATACCTAGGTTGCCAATTTTATCACCGTAATATAAACTATATAACACAAAAAATTATACTGGTTGAAAATAGAACATCTGAAGTTTATAATGGTACATTTTATGTAATATATGACTTCTATTAGGTAGGTCAAATTGATGACCTAGGGGTACATGCACGCCTTGTAAACTGAGAGAGAGGGACTACTATTTTTGGTACAGAACACATTTTCCACTTGTCGATAACATACAGCTCACTGATGAAGGCCCAATAGAGGAGCCCATAATTAACTGGAAGGGAGGCTCTCACATGAATCCGGCCCAGGTACATGCTCATGGTTCCCTAAACATAAATAAGTAAATAAATAAATGAATAAAGCTAAATGCTCATGCACCAGTTCTTTAAATTCACGATTTGAAAAGTCAAATTTTAATAGGAGGATATTATTTCCTATGAGAGTGTCGTTACATTCAGTCGATGTTATTCTTAGGCAAAGATAGCGACCAATCTTCTTTCTCCCACCATTTTCTTCCTGCAACCAGCGGACCCATGCAAATCCTAGTCAACGTCATAAATAGTTCCGGTCCATTTTTATTTTTCGATAAAAATGCCCAACCCAGCCGAACACATTGGCGACACAACTTTATCATCCGCCTTGGTGCGCTCTCCACGGCACCGCCGTCCGACCCTGTCAACATAGTGAATCAGGAGAGGACTGTAGTTGTGTGAATGACAGTACGAACCCACCTGATCCACTCCCGAACACAAGCAAGCGCCTCTTTTACTACTCAGATGCACCCCTTGTTTCTTTTACTCTAATCCACCCTGCTGATATCTGGGACCCACATCATTGTCAACGTATAGTCAATTAACGAAAAAATTGCACCACTTTTTTGAGGATTTGTTCGGAGGAGCACGCTATAAACTGGGTTGTGCGGTCTCTATAGCCCGTCTAACAACATGACCAGCCCAGCAGTTTTTTCTTTGGGAAAATAGGTAGCCCATTATTTCTTTTTGAAGAATACCCAAGCTAGGCCTATTTGTTTTCCCTGAGTTAGTGGGCTGCAGATCTTTCAAGACGAGGAGGGAGGCATTCCTGCCTGGCCAAAGAGTATGGGCGGTATATCTTAAAAGTAATATCAAAGGGGTTGCAAATTCCAAAAAAATATAGCAAATGGGCAATTAGTTTCGTTTTTTGTTTTTATTCTTCACTGATATTTTATATTTCATTGGATTTTAACATGATATATTACTAATTTGTTTTTAAATTTGTTTTAGTATGCTACTAATTTTTGGATTAAGAATATTTTGTTCCCTAGCAAAAATATGCGACTTTTTAAAATTTAGCACATTTTTTAGTTCAATTTTTTAACCCTCGCACTGACCAGAACATGGGCAACGATTCTAATAATGGAAAATGGGCTTCAATAAATTCCATATGAATTAGCAAATGGGCAGTAAATTATAGAAATAATAGCAAATGGGTTGTACATGCCACGGATTTCGAGGCTGACTTGTTTACACAAGGCTTTGTAAGTCAACACACGATTCTAGCAGCAGTGACTGTTGGATGTCCATCCAACGGGCAAAGTGCTTCTTCAATCTCTGATCTTCCTGCTCCAGCCACCTAAACCAGTGCCGACAGGACTGCCTGCTTCCTCCTCTTGTGGCCGACTGTGATGTTGCACAGGCTTCACCGGCCCACCCTACTCCCTCCGCTGGCCTGACCATCCCTCTACACACCCCCACCTCCTGTTATTCTCATGTGACATAGCCTCACGCCGCAGCTGAACGAGTCAACCGTCATACTCTCCTCGGTGTGGGCATCCACTGTTGTGTCTTGATATGTCTCCAATGTATCTATAATTTTTATTGTTCCATGTTGTTATATTATCAATCTTAGATGTTTCTAATCATTTTATAGTCATTTTATATGATTTTTTGCTACTAACCTATTGACATAGTGCCAAGTGTCAGTTGCTATTTCCCCCCTGTTTTTTACATCGCAGAAAATCAACATCAAACGGAGTCCAAATGCCATGAAACCTTACGGATAATTTTTATGGGCCAAAAGGAACACAACGGGCCCCGGCTGCGCCTGGGGGTTCCTCGAGGGAGGCACAACCCTCTAGGGTGCACCAGGAGGCCCAGGCGCGCCCTGGTGTGTTGTGCCCACCTCGGGTGCCCCCCGGGCCTCCTCTTTGCTCTATAAATACCACAATATTCCCAAAACCCTAGGGGGTCGAAGAAATATTGATCCAACCGTCGCAGAGTCCAGAACCACCAGATCCAATCTAGACACCATCTAGGATGGGGTTCACTACCTCCATTGGTGCCTCTCCGATGATGCGTGAGTAGTTCTTTGTAGACCTTCGGATCCTTAGTTAGTAGCTAGATGGCTTCATCTCTCTCTATCTCCCTTGATTCTCAATACTATGGTCTCTTGGAGATCCATATGATGTAACTCTTTTGTGTGTGTTTGTTGGGATTGATGAACTTTGAGTTTATGATTAGATCTATCTTTTTATATCCTTGAAAGTATTTGAGTTTCTTTGATCTCTTTTATGCATGATTTCTTATAGCCTCGTATTTCTTCTCCAATATTTGGGTTTTGTTTGGCCAACTTGATCTATTTATCTTCCAATGGGAAGAGGTGCTTTGTAGTGGGTTCGATCTTACGGTGCTTGATCCCAGTGACAGAAGGGGAACCGACACATATGTATCATTGATACTAAGGATAAAACGATGGGGCTACCTCTACATAAATAGATCTTGTCTACATGATGTCATCATTCTTATTGCATTACTCCGTTTCTCCATGAACTTAATACACTAGATGCATGCTGGATAGCGGTCGATGTGTGGAGTAATAGTAGTAGATCAAGGCAGGAGTCGGTCTACTAATCTTGGACGTGATGCCTATGTAATGATCATTGCCTAGATATCGTCATGAGTATTTGAAGTTCTATCAATTACCCAACAGTAATTTGTTCACCCACCTTTTGCTATTTTTCTCGAGAGAAGCCACTAGTGAAACCTACGCCCCCGGGTCTCTTTCTCATATTATTTGCCTTTGCAATCTAGTTTTATTTGCTTTTATTTTCAGATCTATTAATCCAAAAACCCCAAAAATCTTTGCTGCACTTTATTTTATTTGCGATCTATTTATTCAATCTATTACAACTTTCTCCCGTCACGCACCAATTTCTGGCACCGTTACCCGAAAGGGGTTGACAACCCCTTTAACATGTCGGGTTGCGAGGATTTGTGATCTGTGTGCAGGGGCTGTTTACATCGTGTTGCTGGGTTCTCCTACTTGTTCGATAACCTTGGTTTCATATCTGAGGGAAATACCTACCGCCGCTGTGCTGCATCATCCCTTCCTCTTTGGGGAAATACCAACATAGCTTCAAGTGACATCATGTCTTTGCCAGCTCCAGGTCGTTCCATTCCTAGGCCTCGCAGTCGTCCAGTGCGTTGGTGCTCTAGGCGCGGCGTGCTCAACATTCAACAAACGACAATCATCAAAATAGGGATGTACATGGAGAGGCTGACAATAGGGACCCCCATGGTCCATGGCCGCACGCAAGAAACACTCTCCTTATTACGCGAAAAAATGATTCCTCCCACTGACATTTGGGGCGCAGTGGTTCGGAGGCTGGCCTGTGGGCCTACTAAGTTGACGCATATGCAGGGCTTTGTCAACTTAGTCAACAAACGGTTCTAGCAGCAGGACCGTTGGATTTTAGTCAAATGGTCCTGACGCTTCTTCAATCGCTGCTCTTCTTGCACCATCCGCCCAAACTAGCGTCGGCGAGAACGCCTGCTATACCTCCAATGGTCGGCTGTGCTGCCGCGGAGGCCTCACCGCCCCATCCTACTCCCACCGCTGGCCAGACCATCCCTCTACTGTCTACTCACCCACAACCCGTGTTCATCTGCGGCGACGGCAGCCTCACATCGCAGCCTAACCAGTCAACCCTCGTACTCCTCTCTGCATGGGAATCCATTGCCGCGTCTTCCTCAGCTCCGTGACGTCCCCTTCCAGGCCTCGCCATCGCCCACCGCCTTGGTGCTCTCGGCACGGTGTGGTCAACATGGTCAAGGAACAACTTCCATCGGAAGAGGACTGAATGTGGAGAGGCTGATAGCTGGGTCCACGGCCGCGGCAAGGAAGTGCAACCTTATTACACGTAAAATAATTATTCTTCCACCTGATAGCGGAGACCCACCGGAAGGGACTCTATATTTTGTAAAAAAAATGTTTCCCCTTGATAGCTGGGACCTACCAGTTACATCTGCGCACGCAAGGATGTGCGTCCATATTATGGGTAAAAAAATTGATTCTCCCCCCTGACCGTTGGGACCCACCATCAATAACTTCGCACACAAGGAAGTGCCTCCTTATCCTCCCCGGCAGCCGGGACCCACCTGGTCGAAGCGTACCTAGCGTTCTCATTCTAGTCGCGAACGTGTACGTACATACTGGTCGATCGGTCTCTCTGCAACGATGAATTGTGGCCGAGCAAGCAGCGACACGTGCAGTAGTAGAGCCCCCGATGTAGCAGTTCAGGCAGTCCGGTCAAAACCGTGTACACGTACATACAACCATATGCTAAAAATATGGCCACGTACGTACGTACGGGCGGGGTCTCGAACGTGTACTCACGCATTTGTACGACCAGGGCTTGTGTACATGGAGAGGCAATGCACGACAGCAATGGCGTCCTGTTCATCGGAAGCTAACCGGCTAGGTCAGAACAGAGAAACTGCATCGTGTTCATCGGGGGGCAACGGAATACGTCATGTTTATCGGGAGCCAACTGGCTTGGACGGAACAGCCAAAACGAGGTCTGGCATATGGCAGAACAGAGGAAACGGGCCTTCTGTTCGACCACGAACAGTCGAAACAAGGTCCTGTTCATCGGGAAGGGTATGGCGTACCGCAAAACGGAGGAAACAGACTGTTCGACCACGTACGATCGAAACGGGGTCCTATTGATCGGGAGAGGTATGGCATACCGCAAAACGGAGGAAACAAACTTGTGTTGGAGCGCCTACGGTCGAAACAGGGGTCCTGTTCATCGGGAGGGGTGTGGCGTACCGCAAAACGGGACTCCACGGGCTACTGTTCATCCACCATCGACTTCCTCCAGCTCCCACCTGCTACTGTGTATCCACTGTCGACTTCCTCCAGCCTCCACCAGCTACTGTTCATCCACGGGGTCCTGTTTATCCAGCCTCCCCCGTCTACTGTTCATCCAGCCCTCCACAGGGGCCTGTTCATCCAGCCTCCACTGGCTACTATTCAACCAGCCCTCCACAGGGTCATGTTCAACTAGCCCCTCCACGGGGTCCTGTTCAACCAGCCCTCCACGTATGGGGTCCCTCCACCGGCTACTGTTCATCCACTACCACCTCCTCGACCGGGTCCTATTCATCCAGCGGTAATGGCCTCTAATACAACTGGAGCCTGTTCATCCAACCCCCACCGGGAACTGTTCACGCAACCCCCACCGGGAACTATTCATCAAGAGGCAGCTTCGATCGGCTTCAGTTAGCAACAGTAGCGAAGGAATCACTCGGGTTCAGTTACGTAGCTAATGCAATCACTCGGGTTCATTTAGAGCCCAACGCCTCGCTCGAGTTCAGTTAGAGCGACACGTCTCGCACACACGCGTGTACGTGTATGAAAGAAACGTGCAAACCTCCATGCATCGCTTGGCCCCGACCACCCACCGTAACTGGGAACTCCTCGAAATTTTCCTCGCCCTCGCTTCTACCATGATTTTTTCCGTCATGGATGGCCCAAAGAATGTCACACAGGTGCGTCTCTGGCCCGCCCAGGATGAAAAGCCCATTTTTTGTCATGACTTTTGTCACAGAAGTAGGAGCCCACCACATCTATGATGGTACCCGGTTTTGTCACAATTATCTTCATAGAAGTGTCATAAGCATGGCAAAAAAAATTCGTTTAGCCCAAAATGTCACAGATGTGTCTTTTTTTGTAGTGCTATATCGTCAATGAACGTTAAGCGTGCGACCCTACGGGTTCGAGAACTATGTAGACATGACCGAGATACCTCTTCAGCTAATAACCAATAGCGGAACCTGGATGCCCATATTGGTTCCTACATATACTATGAAGATCTTTATCTGTCGAACCCTATGACAACATACGTACTTCCCTTTGTCTGTTGGTATGTTACTTGCCCTAGATTCGATCGTTGGTATCTTCATACCTAGTTCAATCTTGTTACCGGCAAACCTCTTTACTCATTCTGTAATACATCATCTCTTAACTAACTCCTTAGTTACTTTGCTTGCAAGATTCTTGTAATGTATTACCGAGAGGGCCCAGCGATACCTCTTTGATACTCGGCGTGAAAAATCCTAATCTTGATCCATGCCAACTCAATAGACACCTTCGGAGATACCTGTAGAGCATCTTTATGATCACCCAGTTACGTTGTGACGTTTGATAGCACACAAGATATTCCTCTGGTATCCAGGAGTTGCATGATCTCATAGTCTAAGGAATATGTATTTGACATTAAGAAAGCAATAGAAATAAACTAAACGATCATATTCTAAGCTAACGAATGGGTCTTGTCCATCACATCATTCTCCTAATGACGTGATACCGTTATCAAGTGACAACACAAGTCTATGGTTACGAAACCTTGAAAGTGCGTTATATCGACTAGAGGGGGGTGAATAGGCAATTTTTATGAAAGTCTTCAAAACGTGGGAGTTATGAAGACAAACATTAGAAATAAACCTAATACCTTGCAGCGGAAGGTAGACTACACTAGGCAAGCCATAGTCAAGTATTCAATAGAGTGAAAGCACAATGACTAATAGCAGCAATGTAGTAAGGATCAGGTAGGAAGATATTATGAAGCCAAACAGAACACGCAGTCACTCAGTGAAGACAAAAGATAGTGCAGGCATACAATGACTTCACAAGGAGTAACAGTTAGTAAAGGAAGGGGAAGATGAAACCATTGACTCGTTGAAGACAATGATTTGTTGGACCAGTTACAGTGGCTGTGACAACTATACGTCTGGTTAGGGCGGCTAGGTATTTAAACCATAGGACACACAGTCCCGGACACCCAGTCCTGAACACGCAGCTCAGGACACCCAGTCCTCACCGTATTCCCCTTGAGCTAAGGTCACACAGACCTCGCCCAGTCACTCTGGTAAGTCTTCAAGGTAGACTCCCAAACCTTCACAGACTTTGTTCACCGGCAATCCACAATGACTCTTGGATGCTCAAAACGCGACGCCTAACCGGCTGGAGGATGCACGGTCCTCAAGTGTAATAAGTCTTCAGATCACACAGACAAGAAGACTTAAGTGATGCCCAATTATCTTTGGCTCTGGGTGGTTAGGGCTTTATCCTCGCAAGGAATTCTCTCTCAAAGGCTTCGAGGTGGGTTGCTCTCAAACGACAAAAGTCGTACTCTCAATCTGAGCAGCCAACCGTTTATGGTTGTAGGGGGTGGGCTATTTATAGCCACTTGGCAACCCGACCTGATTTATCTGAAATGACCCTGGGTCACTAAGGAACTGACACGTGTTCCAACGGTCAGATTTCAAACTCACACGGCAACTTTACTTGGGCTACAAGCAAAGCTGACTTGTCCGACTCTGGACAAGATTCGCTCTCATAGTCTTCACTCGAAGACATAGGTTTTGGTTAGGCATCACTTCAGTCATTCTGTCTGGTTCTCTTGGACCCCACTTAATAGTACGGTGGTTCCTATGACTCAACACAAAATAAAAAGAACTACGAAAGATCTAAGTCTTCGAGCTCCATAGGCTTCATGTGGTGTCTTCTCTTGTCATAGTCTTCAATGTGAATATCTTCATATACCACCTTTGACTTCAATGTCTTCATACATTTTTAGGGGTCATCTCTGGTAGGAAAACTGAATCAATGAGGGACTTCTACCTGTGTTATCCTGCAATTCTCACAAACACATTAGTCCCTCAACTAGGTTTGTCGTCAATACTCCAAAACCAACTAGGGGTGGCACTAGATGCACTTACAATCTCCCCCTTTTTGGTGATTGATGACAAACTAGTTGATGTTTTCAACGGGGAATATAATCTGTGAAATTGTAAAGGATAAGGAATTGTCTTCATAAGTTGCAAGGGCTCCCCCTGAAGATGTGCATATAAGTAATTTGCTTTTGGAATGCAAATGCACATGGCAGGTTGTACTTGTGGAGATCCACTTCAACTTATGATGACAATCCACCTTGCATGTGAAAGTATATGAAGATAATGACATGCATAATGGAAAATGGACGTCTGCAGAATGATCTAAGTGCGGAATTTATCATCGCACATGCGGAATTTATCATCGCAAAACAAGGTGGCAGATAAGTAGCAGACGACCATCGAGTTTAAGTGTTACAACTCAAAGAACCAAATGTAGCAAAACAAAAGTTGTAAGCACGAAGCAAAATATAAAGCACTCGCCCATATGAACCCACTTGAAGACTATCAACCTCATATGCTTCTCCCCCTTTTGTCAGTAAGGACCAAAAAGGTTTGAAGACATAGAGCATCTACTCATTCCCATGAGGAGTAGGTGAAGTAGCCGGGTCGTTGGTGGTGTTTGGCGGTGCTGTAGAGCTTGGAGCAGAGTTGACGCGTGCTGAAGGAGGTGGCAGTGAAGTAGCATTGTCTTCATCCTTGATAACTCTGGCAGTCACTGTTGCAGCAGAGGAAGAGAACTTAGAGTCTTCAAGGGATGGAGTTCCTCGCAGCACGGCCCTTCGAGGAGGTGTGGAGTCAAACTTGAATCGCTCAGTGAAGCCATCCTCTTGAAGATCAGCTTTAGAACACATCATCGTGAGCCCTTTCCATGCGAAGCGACAGGTTTCATGGGCAACGAAAGCATTCTTGGTGGCAAGATTGCAAATGCGATTAACATCCACCAAGAGGCTTTTCATCTGACGCTTCAGCCAGTCATGATGCCTATCCTGTTTCTGATGAAGAGCCAAAAGAAGCTCTCGGTCGTTGAGAACACGAGTGCGCTTCTTGGGTCTTGGAGCAGTTGTACTATCAGTGGCTTCAGTGGAAGCAGGGTGTGGTGCACGTGTAGTGCCAGCCAAAGGATACACCCGAGTGACTGCTTCAACTCCTTCAATGTTCTGAGAGAAACTCTGATGCTCTGCATTCTGAAGACTTAGAGGTTCCTTGGTAGGCTCAGGATAGATGGCTTCAGTAGAGATATCCACATCAGGTAGAAAAATCCTATGATTGCGAGCAGATGGCTGATATGAGATATCGGAGTGAAGTTTAATTAGCCGCATTACCCATGTGGCGTAGAACTTCAAGCCAAACAGATTAGAGCCTGATGCAGCTAGTTGGCGGATGAATAAGTCTTGTGCATTGAAGCATTTTCTATGAAGAATATAGAAGACCAAAGTCTTTATTGCACCCTCAAGCTTGGCATTTGGAGAGTGCCCCTTGATGGGCCAGAGAGTTTGCCTGATGATGTGATAGATGGTTCTTGGCAGATACTCAAGGTCTTCAACGAAGAACTCCGTGGGATAAGCAGCATCTTGGGGCAATGGCTTCATCATGCTGAGCATCTGACTCATATCAGGTTCAGGCCTCTTAAATATGCTCTCAATAGCTTCACTATGCAACTGACAGCCATGCTCGTAGAGATCGCCAGGAGTAGGCAAGCCAGTGAGCTCAATGATGTCAAATGCATTGGCTTCGTGATGAACGTTTCCGGTCATCCACTCCAGGACCCAAGTCTTCGGATCTCTGCTATACCCGCTGATGTGAAGTGTGGCATAGAATTGGAGCAGCAGCTCTTCATTCCAATGCTCTTGGTCAGTAACGAACGGCACCAGTCCAACTTCCTTGAAGCAATCCAAAGCTTCTTCCAGACAGGGCAGACCAGCTATAGCTTCAATGTCAAGGCGCTTGTGTGGGAAGATGCGACCTTGGTTGTAAAGAATGCATGAGTAATAGCTTCGCTGAGGATAGCTCCAGAACCGATCAGATGATATCCTTTCCCTTGAGTAGGGGTTCCTGGAGCTATCGAAGAATGTGTTGTCTGCCCTGAAGCCATTGATATTGAAAGAGCCAGGTACTGATGCAGGACCTGGGAACCTTGGCAATCTTGGGATTGGCTTCTGTACCTGAGGCCTGTGCTCAACATGATAGTCAAACTGAGGTCCGGCAGCAGACTCAGGAACAGAAGTGACGGGTTCAGTGGCTTCGCTGTCTTTTGAAGCTTTTGTTGGGGAGGGCTCCACATTAGCTTCATTGGTGGTTGTGGCAGCCTCAAGATTTTCATCCTCCACTTGACGAGCTGGAGGGTCGGTCACAAGCACGTTCTCCTTGAGAACTGCTTCTTGGTGGGACAAGGGAGTGGGAACTTGTGGGACTTCTTCTTTCGCGGCTGATGCAGCCGGATTGTCTTCAGCAGAGACTTGAGGCCTTGGACCTTTGCGATGCCTGCGCAATGCAGGCGACGCCTGTGTAGTTGGAGTTGGCTGGGCCTCATAGTCTTCTTCCTCTTGTGGGCGATCCGCCCATGAAGCATCCTGTGCAATTGGCGTCAGTGGACGACCAATGCTGATGTGTTCGCTGTTCTCGAGCTGAGGAAGGACTGCACCATCTTCTACATGGTCATGTTGACCAATGTCTTCAGCAGCGATGGGGTCATTTGCTGGAAAGTCTTCAACTTCATGAGCCTCTGTGGAAGCAGGCTCATGGATAGTCAGTTGGCGTTCAGCTTCAGGATAGACCATAGAAATGGGTTCAACTATTAAGGGCTCTATGGGAGCAGCCCAATCTTTCTTGGTCTTCCTCTTCTTCTTGGAGGGGGCAGTAGGAGAGGCTTCAGAATGTTTCCTCTTCCTGGCTTCAGCCTCAATAGTCCTTGTCTTCTTGAGCTCTGAAGCGGTTGACCGGCCTTTTGGCTTCGAGCCAGTCATTTTAGTTGGGAAGACAATCGGAACTGCTTCCTGCCTTGGTGCGTCGGGTTCAGCCATAGCAGGCTTCTTCTTCTTCTTCTTTGCGGCCATCCTGGGGTCGATGCCAGGACACCCAAGGGCCTTGCGCTTCTCAGCCTCATTATAGGCTTGCACACATCTGTCAGCCAGAGCCTTCATGCGCTCACGCGAGCCCTAAGCTTCTGCATGTTTCTTCAGAAAGGCTTCCTTGAGCTCGTGCATCATGATCTTGAAGTTCTTCACTTCTTGCACACTGAGCTTGGCCATATGCTTTTTGAACTGAGCCTTTTCATAGTCAATCTTTTGCTTCAGTTCAACAATGCGCTGGGTGACAGCTAGCTCTGAAGCAATGGCGCCTTGGAAGGCGACACTGAGGCCAATGGGTAGCTGCAGATCTTCAAAGATGATGTTTGGCGTGTCAAACCACTCGTCAATGAAGTTGTGGATGATGGTTACATCAAAGAGAGGCAGATCATTGAAGATTTCTGCTTCTTCTTTGCTCTTGATGAGTTGCTCAAGAGCGTCATCTGCAAGATCTTCATCGCTTGACAGATCAATGGCATCATTGTGCAGAATGGAAGCAGCTGTTAGCTCTTGGCCAGTGTGTGGCAGTGGCATCTTGGCATTCTGGGGCTTGGAGATGCGAGATAAGTCTTCGGACTGCACACTGTCTTCAGGAGGTGCAGTTGCCAGTGGCTTCGCCCTTGAGATTTTTGGTGAAGGGGCAGGCTTTGAAGCTTTAGGCTTCTTCATCTTCTTTGGCTTCGCCACTGCAGGCGCTTCATCTGATTCAGCGTGAGCTGCAGGCTCATTCACTGCAGTACCTTGAACCAAGATGTGGGTGATGAGGCCTTCAAGGTTGTAGAAAGGACCGATGACATTTGGTTCTGCATCTCGTGTGCCATCTGCCCTTGGTGCTGAGGGACTAGGGTTGAAGTCTAACCCCAAAGTCTTCTTGTTCTGCTTCGCTGAGTTCTGGGCAAACTGGAAGTTGCGCTTGAACAGATTGTGGTCACGACACCATAGTAGTGACGATGGGTGTGCATCAGCAGGCTGTGGCCCACGGACCATGCAGGGATAGAAGCCCAGATCAATGGCTTCATCTCTGGACCTGGGTAGAAGATTCTTGTATAGGATGTCTCCCCACGGTCTCTTGATGGCGTTTTTCTTAGCATATTCCTAGGTTACAAATCGGTATTTGAACCATTGTTTTGCCCAATATCTTCGAATCCATTGGATTCGGGTCTTGCGCTGATTGTAATCCTCTTCAGGATTTGTCTTGTACAATTCTGAGAGGTCATCTGGTAGATCTCTGGATGTTTCTCCACGACGCTTTCTGCCACCCTTCCTTGCTGTTTTCTCTGAAGCCATAAACTTTAACTTGAAAGGCTTCAACACGTTCAAAGGCTTCAAGGGTTTTCGCTTGCTGGACCAACAGGAACTGGTTTCGGGAGAATTTATGTGATGCTGTAAGAATTCTGCAAATGAATGCAGACTATGAGAACCAAAGGATTCTGCCATAGACATGTACCTGTGACAGCATTAAGGTGCGAGGGAAGGGGAAGAGGTCATATGCATTCTCAGAAGACTTTGAAGATAAATCAGTTTAGAAGACATTGACCTCATCGTGCGAAGACATTCACTCATAGATAAGGAGTTGGTTCCAGATTTGTACGAATCCACAAATCAGTACAAGTGAGGAATCTAACTACTTTGTGAAGCATAAGTGAATATACTAGGCATGTTATGAGATGCAGTATGAGAGAGATCTAACTTGTGTGAATAGAAACTGCTTGTGGTAGAAAGTGACATATCCATAGGATCAACGATGCTGTAAAAAGGAAGTTTTATTTACCACACTAAGAACTGCTAGACGGAGTGGGAGATGAGGCCGAGCAGTTCGATCTTCCGCGCCCTAACTTGGCGACGGAGGACACCTACGGCGACGGCGGAGAGGATGATGTCCGCGGTCGGCGTGAAGACGGCGTCGGAGAGGTTGCGGCAGCGAAGCGCTTCGTCGCCGGCATCATCGAAGGCTAGCGGTGGCGCTAGGGTTCGTGTGAGAGTGGAAGAAGAGATAATGACAGCTGTGAAGTGTGTATTTATAGGTACATGGGCGGCACTGTGCTATTACACAGGTGCCCCTGGCGATTCGCATCTGAGGAACACGTGGCCATTATGCGAAATTTTGGGGTTTGTTCCATGCCCCACGCACGCCTTGATTGTCGGGTGGTCGTTCCTACTTCTCCGGGTTTCATGTGGAGGAATGAGCATTGAAAACGGACTTAATGGTTGTCTCTGTATCTTCTGCTGACAAGGACGCAGAGAAGACATTCGACAGTTTCAATAGAATGCATATGACTTGGAGAGATAGAATTTGAGATAGAAAGCATAGAGAGGTTAGTGTCCGATCACATTCACTTAGTTCAAAAGATTCAACAAGAAGACATAGCTATAAGTGAATGCTGTAGAGGATAGAACACTAGCATATATATATATATATATATATATATATATATATATATATATATATATATATATATATATATATATATATATATATATATATATATATATATAATCAACATAGTGAAGATAATCATGAAGATATGTTGAGATTGAAGCCAAACCAAATGTGAAGACATAGCAAATATAACGTCATGAGTGAAACACTTCAAAATAGAACGTCTGGTGGTGGCGTTACCCACCGTATAGGAAGTATTAGACCCAGACACGGCGCACAATTATCGCGGCGCTCCGAAGTCAAATTCCACATTAATGTATTCACACTTAGAATGTATGTCTTCATTGATTGAAGATATACTTTACTTCATGTGTTGCACATCTAAGTCATCAATATGCATAAGGGTTAGGATGTGTGCCTGATCATAGGACATTTGAGGATTCCAGGATATTTAGCTCACACCGTAACTTGCAAAATCTCTTCTCATCCAAGGGCTTGGTGAAGATATCTGCCAATTGCTCTTCAGTGTTGACATGTATGATATCAATATCTTCCTTCACAACATGATCTCTGAGAAAGTTATGACGAATTTCAATGTGCTTTGTCTTCGAGTGATGAACTGGGTTGTTGGCAATCTTGATAGCGCTTTCGTTGTCGCAGTAAAGTGGCACTTGCTTCAGATGAATGCCATAGTCCTTGAGTGTTTGCTTCATCCACAGAAGCTGAGCGCAGCAAGATCCAGCAGCAATTTATTCAGATTCAGTAGTGGAGAGAGATACACAGTTCTGCTTCTTTGAAGACCAACATACAAGTGATCGTCCCAGAAAGTGACATGTGCCTGATGTAGACTTGCGATCAACTTTGTCACCAGCATAATCAGCATCCGAGAATCCAACCAGATCAAACTCTGAGCCCTTTGGATACCATAATCCTAGAGTTGTGGTGTGAGCCAAATATCGAAGAATTCACTTCACAACTAAGTGATGCGACTCCTTTGGTGCCGCTTGAAATCGAGCACACATGCAAACACTAAGCATAATATCTGGCCCAGATGCACATAGATAAAGTAAAGAACCAATCATGGAGCGGTATACCTTTTGATCGAACTCTTTACCATTATCGTCGGGACCCAGATGATTTTTGGCTGGCATTGGTGTTGTGAAGCCTTTGCAGTCTTGCATACCAAACTTCTTCAGGCAATCTTTGAGATACTTTTCTTGAGATATGAAGATGTTGTTGCGTTGTTGTCGTATTTGAAGACCGAGGAAGAATTTCAGCTCTCCCATCATGGACATCTAATATTGCTCTTGCATCATATATCCAAACTCTTCACTGTACTTCTGATTAGTGCAGCCGAAGATAATGTCATCCACATATATTTGGCACACAAACAGTTCACCGTCATATGTCTCCGTGAAGAGAGTGGGGTCTAGGGAACCAGGTATGAAGCCTTTGCTCTTCAGGAAGTATTTGAGTGTGTCATACCAGGCCCGAGGGGCTTGTTTGAGGCCATACAGTGCCTTGTTGAGCTTGTATACCATGTCAGGATGTTTTGGATCTTCAAAGCCAGGCGGTTGTGCAACATACACTTCTTCTTCAATCTTGCCATTGAGAAAAGCACTCTTCACATCCATTTGATATAGAAGTATGTTATGATGATTTGCATAGGCCAGCAGTATGCGTATGGCTTCAAGTCTAGCCACAGGAGCAAATGTTTCATCGAAGTCAATGCCTTCCACTTGAGTATATCCTTGAGCAACGAGACGAGCTTTGTTTCTGACAACTTGACCATGCTCATCTTGCTTGTTGCGGTATATCCATTTGGTGCCAATTATATTGTGCTTCCGTGGATCAGGATGCTTAACCAGTTCCCATACATTATTCAGCTCAAACTATTGAAGCTCTTCTTGCATAGCTTGAATCCATTCAGGTTCCATGAAGGCTTCTTCAACTTTCTTGGGTTCTGTTATTGAGACGAATGCGAAGTGCCCACAGAAATTTGCTAGCTGAGTTTCCCTTGAACGAGTGAGTGGACCGGGTGCATTGATGCTATCAATTATTCTTTCAATCTGCACTTCATTGGCAACGCGAGGATGTATAGGGCGAAGACTTTGCTCTTGCTGATCATTGTCATTGGTTGAAGGAATGTCTTCAGGCTGAGCATTGTCTTCATGTTGATCAGGTGCTGAGATGATAAGTTCTTCTTCAGGATGAGCTTCAGAAGGTATAATTTCTCCAGTTCCCATTAGCTTGATTGATTCACTGGATGGAACTTCATCTAGCACATTTGGCAGTTGCTCTCTTTGTGAACCGTTGGTCTCATCGAACCGCACATCCACTGTTTCAACCACTTTGTAATGAAAGAGATTGAAGACTCTGTAGGAGTGCGAATCCTTTCATATCCAAGCATAAAACCCTCATGTGCTTTTGGTGCACACTTTGAGGTGTGATGTGGGTCCTTGATCCAGCACCTTGCGCCAAACACTCTGAAGTAACTGACATTTGGCTTCTTGCCAGTAAGGAGCTCATAAGATGTCTTGTTCAGAAGCTTGTGAAGATAAACATGATTGATTGTATGGCATGCAGTATCAATGGCTTCAGGCCATAATTTTCTTGGGGTCTTGTATTCATCTAGCATCGTTCTGGCCACCTCAATGAGTGTTCTGTTCTTGCGTTCGACGACGCCATTCTGTTGTGGCGTGTATGGGGCTGAGAATTCATGAGTGATGCCCAAGGTATCAAGATATGTATCAAGGCCAGTGTTCTTGAATTCAGTGCCATTGTCACTTCTGATGTGCTTTATCTTGGCGCCATAATTGTTCATAGCTCGATTGGCGAAGCATCTGAAGACATCCTGCACTTCAGTCTTGTAAAGGATTATGTGCACCCAAGTATATCTAGAATAATCATCAACAATGACAAAGCCATAGAGACAAGCAGTAGTAGTAAGAGTTGAGTAATGAGTGGGACCGAAAAGATCCATGTGAAGCAGTTCGAAGGGTCGAGTAGTGGTCATGATTGTCTTCGAGGGATGTTTGGCCCTCGTCATCTTCCCTGCTTCACAGGCACCGCATAAGTGATCTTTCTTGAACTTGACACCTTCGATGCCTATGACATGCTTCTTCTTTGCCAGGGTGTGGAGGTTCCTCATGCCAGCATGCCCAAGCCTCCAATGCCAGAGCCAACATTCCGAAGCTTTTGCTAGAAGACATACGGCAAGCTGTGGTCCTGCTGAGAAATCTACCACGTACAAATCATCTTTTCGATACCCTTCAAATACTAGAGACTTGTCAGTTTCCATTAGTACAAGGCAACGATATTTTCCAAATATTACGATCATGTTCAAATCGCAAAGCATTGAGACATACATTAAGTTGAAGCCAAGGGATTCAACAAGCATGACTTTATCCATGTGTTGATCCCTTGAGATTGCAACTCTACCTAGACCCAATACCTTACTTTTACCAGTGTCAGCAAATGTGATGTGGCTCTTGTCGTATGGACGTAAGGTTGAGTCCATAAGAAGGCTTCTTTTGCCAGTCATGTGATTTGTACATCCACTATCAATAATCCATTCTGAAGACGCTGGTGTCGTACCCTACAGTGCAGTTAGGGGGATAGGCTTCACCAAGAGCATTGTGAAGCAAAAACATTTGTCGAACCAATGGGTTATGAAAGCTTAGATCCAGGTTAGGACTAATAGGGAGAGTAGCAAGCGATTCAGGAATGAAGTACATAGTAAGACCATTTGGGCATTTGATCTTGTGCCCTACAAGATGTTTAAGGTCCCCAGCAATAGCGTCAGACGATTTTGGTTTTCTGCTGGAGACCTTTGCCTGCAAAAGAGAGTTAAGCTTTCTTCGCCACTCACATCTTCAAGGGTGGCTTAGAAGCAATAAGTCTAAGTGCAGCATCTGAGAATTTTGGCTTTGGAGCCCTAGCAAACAGTTTTGCAGGCGGACAATAGTACTCATAAGAATAAGCAGAATAGTTCTTAGTCTTATGAACATGGCGGTTTGATGAACCGCTCTCATATTCATATGCCTGAGTATGGTTTCCCTGCAAAACATTTGCATTAGTGCGACTCAGGTGAGTCCTCTGTCTGTATGAAGCCTTTGGACCGTATGAAGCCTTTGGTCTGAGGTTTGTCTTCTTCATGTGAGGTGTCATGATGACATTCACAGAAAGATTCTCCAGACACCTTTTCGAAACCCAGATCTTCTTCATAGGCGGTCCATTCCTGCAGTTAGTACCAATGTACTTGGCAAACACTTCACCATTCTGATTCTTAAACAGTATATAGTTTGCATCAAAGGATTCATCAATGATAATGGGGTTAGCAAAAAATTCGTTCAGCCCAAAATGTCACAGATGTGTCTTTTTTTGTAGTGCTATATCGTTAATGAACGTTAAGCGTGCGAGCCTACGGGTTCGAGAACTATGTAGACATGACCGAGATACCTCTTCAGTTAATAACCAATAGCGGAACCTGGATGCCCATATTGGTTCCTACATATTCTATGAAGATCTTTATTGGTCGAACCCTATGACAACATACGTACTTCCCTTTGTTTGTTGGTATGTTACTTGCCCTAGATTCGATCGTTGGTATCTTCATACCTAGTTCAATCTTGTTACCGGCAAACCTCTTTACTCATTCTGTAATACATCATCTCTTAACTAACTCCTTAGTTACTTTGCTTGCAAGATTCTTGTAATGTATTACCGAGAGGGCCCAGAGATACCTCTCCGATACTCGGCGTGAAAAATCCTAATCTTGATCCATGCCAACTCAATAGACACCTTCGGAGATACCTGTAGAGCATCTTTATGATCACCCAGTTACGTTGTGACGTTTGATAGCACACAAGGTATTCCTCTGGTATCCGAGAGTTGCATGATCTCATAGTCTAAGGAATATGTATTTGACATTAAGAAAGCAATAGAAATAAACTAAACGATCATATTCTAAGCTAACGAATGGGTCTTGTCCATCACATCATTCTCCTAATGATGTGATACCGTTATCAAGTGACAACACAAGTCTATGGTTACGAAACCTTGAAAGTGCTTTATATCGACTAGAGGGGGTGAATAGGCGATTTTTATGAAAGTCTTCAAAACGTGGGAGTTATGAAGACAAACATTAGAAATAAACCTAATACCCTGCAGCGGAAGGTAGACTACACTAGGCAAGCCATAGTCAAGTATTCAATAGAGTGAAAGCACAATGACTAATAGCAGCAATGTAGTAAGGATCAGGTAGGAAGATATTATGAAGCCAAATAGAACACGCAGTCACTCAGTGAAGACAAATGATAGTGCAGGCATACAATGACTTCACAAGGAGTAACAGTAAGTAAAGGAAGGGGAAGATGAAACCAGTGACTCGTTGAAGACAATGATTTGTTGGACCAGTTCCAGTTGCTGTGACAATTGTACGTCTGGTTAGGGCGGCTAGGTATTTAATCCTTAGGACACACAGTCCCGAACACCCAGTCCTAAACACGCAGCTCAGGACACCCAGTCCTCACCGTATTCCCCTTGAGCTAAGGTCACACAGACCTCGCCCAATCACTCTGGTAAGTCTTCAAGGTAGACTCCCAAACCTTCACAGACTTTGTTCACCGGTAATCCACAATGACTCTTGGATGCTCAGAATGCGACGCCTAACCGGCTGGAGGATGCACAGTCCTCAAGTGTAATAAGTCTTCAGATCACACAGACAAGAAGACTTAAGTGATGCCCAATTCTCTTTGGCTCTGGGTGGTTAGGGCTTTATCCTCGCAAGGAATTCTCTCTCAAAGGCTTTGAGGTGGGTTGCTCTCAAATGACAAAAGCCGTACTCTCAATCTGAGCAGCCAACCGTTTATGGTTGTAGGGGGTGGGCTATTTATAGCCACTTAGCAACCCGACCTGATTTGTCCAAAATGACCCTGGGTCACTAAGGAACTGACACGTGTTCCAACGGTCAGATTTCAAACTCACACGGCAACTTTACTTGGGCTACAAGCAAAGCTAACTTGTCCGACTCTGGACAAGATTCACTCTCATAGTCTTCACTCGAAGACATAGGTTCTGGTTAGGCATCACTTCAGTCATTCTGACTGGTTCTCTTGGACCCCACTTAACAGTACGGTGGTTCCTATGAATCAACACAAAATAAAAAGAACTACGAAAGATCTAAGTCTTCGAGCTCCATAGGCTTCATGTGGTGTCTTCTCTTGTCATAGTCTTCAATGTGAATATCTTAATATACCACCTTTGACTTCAATGTCTTCATACATTTTTAGGGGTCATCTCTGGTAGGAAAACCGAATCAATGAGGGACTTCTACCTGTGTTATCCTGCAATTCTCACAAACACATTAGTCCCTCAACTAGGTTTGTCGTCAATATTCCAAAACCAACTAGGGGTGGCACTAGATGCACTTACAAACCTTAACCATCTTTGATCAATTCTACTTCTTGAGCTTGCGTTGGTTTTCCCCTTGACGAGGAAAGGGTGATGCAACACAGTAGAGATAAGTATTTCCCTCACTTAAGAACCAAGGTATCAATCTAGTAGGAGAAACGCAAAAGTCCCCAATAGATGCACCAACACAAACAATCAAACACTTGCACCCAACCCAATAAAGGGGTTTTCAATCTGTCGGCGTTCTGGTAACAGGGGTCCCCAGACTTGCCTGCCTGCGGCCTGCGGCGTGGCTCAAAGGGGGGCCCAGCGTGGCCCATCTTCACCAACACAAACCCAAGACCCTCGCGAGGGGCCAAGCCTCGCGGGGCGGACGACGCGGAGCTTCCTCAGGCATGGCCTCATCAGGCTAGCTCGCGAGGAGGTGGAAAGATCAAGGCGGGGTACCTCATGAGGTGCCCGTGACGCAAGCCATGACGACCAAGGGCGCCAGGCGGGTGCCAGCCCGCGCAGTGTCCTCCTTTCCTCTTTGGTGCAAAGGGGGCAAGCGCAGCCGCGGAGTACCGAGGCATCAGGCAAAAGTTGCCATTTCGGTGCAACGAGACCAAGACCAGGAGGACTACGAGGCGGAGGTCATCGTGGAGCCCAAGACGGCGTCATCACCAGAGCTTTGCGCAGGCGAAGACTACTTTTGTTAGGATAGCTGATACTAGCTGTCCCCCTTCAAATTAGCCCGCCATTGTTGGCTCCCTTCCCGCTCGATATTTGGGAAGAGGACCAGTGCCTCTATAAATAGGACCAGCCACCCACAGAGCAAAGGGGTTTTTTTTCTAGAGAGGAGGCTCTTTAGAGAGGGGTTTGATCAGAGAAAGACAGAGAGAAAGGTGACTGAACTCCTCCCAGCAGTTCATCGCCCCAGCCAAGAACAGACCCTCGCGAGGTTGTTCTTCCTTGTATTGTTCATCATCATCAGCCCAAGAGGCAATCCACCACACCACACACTCGAGTAGGGTATTACACCTCAGCGGTGGCCCGAACCAGTATAAACCCTGTGTCTCTTGTGTTGTTCCTTCCATAGTTTAGATCTTAGCAAGGCGGAGGGGTGCAGGTAGGTAGGAGGCGAAATCTCCACGCGCACCCTAGTGTTCGAACCTCAAGGGTCTGCCAGAACCCGAAATCCGACATTTGGCACGCCAGGTAGGGGTGCGCCAGAATCCACCTTCTACCGCTTCGTGTCCCGTCGCGTCGTCATCACCATGTCTGACGACTAGGCGGGCAACCCAGATCCATGGGCAGCGTGGCCCGCTCGCGCAGAACCGCTCGCCTCGGGCGACCCCGTGCCCCAGGAAGCTCGCGGTCCACAGGGCGCTGCGGGCCGCGGGCGACGCGGACAGGCTTCGACAGCTCCCACACTGCGGAAGGCGCGGTCGGCAGCAAGGGCCTCCAATCATGCCACGACCACGACACCGTACACCCGCCGGGAGCAGGCGAACTCAAGGGCCGCGCTCACGGTGGCCCGAGAGCTGCTGCAGTGCAGGCTGCTGAAGGGCGGCCGCGACGTGCTGTTGGAGCGGGTGGCGGAGCTCCTCGGCTTCGTCGCCTTGGGGGCTCACCCCTTTTGCACCCAGCTCCCATCTCAAGCTCAGGGCGGCCCGCGCGGGGGCTCCACGCGCGCCCGCGGGCTCCAAGGCTACTCCAACGCCAGCGAAGCTGTCAGCACCGGACCGGTGGCGGCGCCGCCCCCGCCCCCGGTCCGCGAAGAAGAAAGACTTAACATGACCCGCGGCCCCAGCGGACAGCCGCGCTGCCACCCCACGATGGGCGCGTCAGGCAGGACCGGGTGGCACGCGGGGCACTGCGGCGTGGCCTTCGGGATGGCGGCGCCAGAGGAATACGTGCCCCTCATGATGGACCAAGGACACCCTCACGAGAGAGAACAAGGCTCGCTCCTCAGCCCAAGCTGGGAGGACGAGGCGCCAGAAGCTGAGCCTTTCCGGGAGCCCCGGGACGGTCCCACTGGCCACGCTGGAGGCAACTATTATCGGGTACTGCTATTTCTTCAGGAGCAGGCATACGCTAACCATGGATCGCAGGAGGTGCATGTCGCCATAGCGAGCAGCTGCCCCGCTCCCACAGTCGCCTACCCCTCGGGAGGAGGGCGCAAGGGGCTGCAGGAGAGGGGCCGGGACCCAACATCACCACCGCGGTGTTCGGAGCAAGGTGTTCTCAGGAGGTAGGCCCTCCGCTGGGGAGGTGCCTCAGGGCCTGCCCCCGGCGGAGGACCCGTGGTCGTCGGGGGAACCGCTGGAGACCGCTCTACCCCATCGGTGTCCTGGTTTTCGGTCGTTGTTGATGGCACTAGAGTGTGGCGCAAGGCGGGGCCCTCATCTGGCGATATGAAGCAAGGCCAGTACCTGTGAAGAAGGCCCAGTGCCTGTGAAGCTCGCCGCCCCGTGACACTCTCACGTAATAATGAGTGGGGTTGTACACGCCCCAGAGTCTCAGGGGTGTCGGCCTTAGGCCCTAGGGCTCCCTCCCACGCCCAGTGGAAGCACTTAGCTCCGCGCTGGTGAGAAGACGTCCAAGACTAGACTAGGTGCCGGACGCGGTTTGTTTGCTTTCATTGCTTTTCCCTTCAGTTGTCGCTTTTCCCCGCTGGATTCAAGTTGGATTCGAATTTGAGATTTGCATGTGTTCGGGGAAGGGGTGCTTAGTCTCGTTCGAGCAATTTCTCGCATTTTTGGTTACCACTTCGCCTCAGCTGCCTCCCCTTGCGAGCCCCTCGCGAGCCGGGTCAAGCCTAGCTTGCGCGCAGCCCAGACTGCCGCCGACGTGTCCTCTCAGGAGGATGTTTTATTGCAGATCCTACGAACCCAATCAGGGAACACTCGAGACACCACAACCTCCCACAGGCTGCCTCAGGGCCAGCACGGGACAAAGGTAAACTAGCCGACCAGCGCGTCGCTTAGGCCAACCACTTGGCGCGGGCGCATGGGCAATGTAGCATCTACTAATACGATGAACACGAGTTTTACATAATGGGCTCCCCCTCTAAAATGCTCTCACTGCCATCAGGCCAAAACCTAAGTTCTATTCATGTAGGGTAAGGAAGTAGGAACGATGCACAATCAGTCGGATGAATCCCCCAATGCGTTCTCAGGAGCACCACCCGAGCCGTTGCTGGCGTCGCTGAACACACCATCGCTGTCCGCGTCGCCGCCAGCGGCGTCAGGGCCATTTACCACGCCGCCCTCGTCGGCCGCCACGATCATGTCGTTGTTGTCTGAAGCGAAGGCCCTGATAAGAGCATCCACATTGTCTTCCACCCAGTGCGACAGATCGCCTCGGACGGCCTGGGGGACTGGGGTGATGGCGGCGTCAAAATCAAAGTGGGGATCCATGTTCCGGTGGTGGCTGAAGACGCGAGAAAAGGCGCGCCCGAGCAGGGCGCGGCTCCTCTCCTCCACCAACCTGTCAGCCCTGACCAACCGCGCCTCCAGCTGCGTCACCACATCAGTGAAGAACTGAAGATTGCCAGCATAGTTGACTGCGTGCGGCTCGCCAACAGCCGCCTCGCAGATGTTGCCCAAGGCTGTGTTGGATCTCTCCCGGGGCGTGGTGAGCATGGGGCCGTGCTCATGCTCCAGGATCCGCCACTGACGTATCTCGTCCGCGTTCTGGCCCGCGACGACCTCAGCCTCCTCCACCTGCTGGCGGAGAAGGAGCACCTTGGTCTGGGAGGCGGTTAACTCACCTTGCGCCACCTCAAGAGCGGCCCGGAAAGCGTCGGCCCACCGCGTCGCCTCCTCCAGCTTGGCCCTCAAGGCAGCAGTCCTGCCTTCAGCTTCGGCCCGGATCAACCCTAGCTTCTCTTTGAACTCGTGCTCGAGGTTCAAATGCGCCATCGCCACTCGACGTCCGACCTCCTCCAGGACGCGGGCTTCCTGTGCAGCAACATCACCCTCCGCCTGCGTCACCAAGCGCTCCCTCATCTCCAAACGCTCGTACTCGCGGGTACGTTCGGTGGCTTCCAGCGTCAGCGCCTCCTCACACTTCTGGAGCTCTGCTGAGTCGCCGTAGGCCACCTTCACCGACGCGAGGGCTGCCTCACAGCTCCACCTGCTCCTCCAGTGAGTGGCACCAGGCCAGGAGCTCCCGAGCCCGCTCCTTCGCGGCTGTTTGCCGCCGGTCAGCCTCCCGAGCCTCCTCAGCGGCCCAAGATCGGGCCTCCCGAGAGGCCACCAGCGACGCCTTCGCCTCTGCATCGTCAAGATTACGCTGATGGCGCGCAAGGGCGATGGCACCCTCCAGCTCGCGCCTCTCTGCAGCCATGCGCAGGCCCTCGGCCTCAAGGCGCGCATCTTCATCAGCAAGCTCCTCTCCAAGCAGGCTTACCGCGTCAGCCGCCCTTCGAAGGAATCCTTGGCGGAGAGCGCGACGCTCCCGAGCACGCTCGAGCATGTCTCCCACACCATCATCTGCCCCAAGCAAGCGCCGGGGGCCACGGGTCAGCACTCCCCCTCCTGGTTGGGGGCTGGGGGCTGGCACCCTCGTGACGGCCGGGCACGCCGCGTCAGAAGCCCGGCCTGAGGCCAGCCCGTCCCCAGGTGAAGAGCGCAGGAAGCGCCTCAGCCAATCGCAGTCCATGACCAGGCGAGAAGCCCACGACAGGCTGGCTATGCCACGAGAAGGCCCGCGAAGGATCGCGAGGTGCGCGGGGCCACGATATGCCTTGGGACGGTTCGCCTCATCGATCGCCCTCACCACAAGGGCTCCACTTCTTGGAGCGCTTGAGGACGGTGGAGGGGGCGAAGCCAAGGGCAACGGCTCCTCGGCCGTCTCTGCAAGCTCGGCTGCAGGGGGCCTGTGGAGCAAGGGTCAGTAAGAGCAACAGAAGGATCGGGAGCTGGGAAAGGGGAAGGCTTACTCATCAGTGGCAAAGTACTTCCTACGCTTCAGCAGGTGACAAGGGTAATCGTCGCCCAGGGCCTCCCTTTTCTTCCGGAGGGCCTCAAAGTCCATGCGGAAGCGGCCTAAGAGTTGGGCGCAGGGATCAACCAGCGACGAAGATGGAGCGTCAAGGCGATCTGCGTCAGGGGCGCCTGTCCTGATGTGCGCCGCCGATCGCATCGCCAAGAGAAGCCGCCGGAGCCTTAGTGGCCTCGGTGGTAGGCGCAGAGGGCAGCTGCTTGTCACCCTCAGCCTCAACGGCACGGGCCCCAATAACTGCTTCCTCATGAGCATCGCCCGACGCTGTCACCCCGCCGGGAGCCCCTCGGCCTCTGGCGCCTCATGCCTCCCTGCTCCGCCACTTGAAGAAGAGTCGCCTTGGCCGACTGGAAGGGCAGTCACCACCACTGGGTTCTCACGAGGCCCCTGGAGGCCGGCGGGACGCGGCCCCCACTCATCGTAGATAGGCATCTGCCTCACAAGATCGCCCCCGCTCTGGCAGAGGTACAACAAGGCCCCTCCCTGCTGGATGCTGCCAGGGTTGGGGTCCCTCGTCAGGGTCAAGAGCGCCGTCCTCAGCACTTCAGGCGTCAGGTCCTCCTCCTGGAGCCACATACGGTCATCGCGCCCGCTGAAGGCCCACATCCGGCGGGAGTGGCGTTGGAGAGGAGCAACGCGGCGTAGCAGGAACTCCTTCACCACCTTGGGCACTGTCACGCCAAGCAACCTCAAGAACGCGAAGCGGTGACAGACGAAGACGAGCCGGGGGCTCTCAAGCGTCTCCTGGCCCCAGCCGAATTGGGGACAGCAGGCGAAGTTGGCTCCGACAACAGGGGGCTGGGCACCCCAGCGTCCACATACAGCCACCGCTTGCGGAACCCAGCCGCGGGCGGAGGGAGCTTGAAGTCAATCTCAGAGGCCGCCATCTCAGACGCGGCAACAAAGCTCACACACGCCCAGCATTGGGTAGGGTCAACAAGGCGCAGTGAGAAGAAGTGGCGCAGCAAGGCAACGAAGGAAGGATGCCCATCATAGCCTCGCACAAAGGCGAAGACCGAAAGGAGAGTGATGGATTTAGGACCCAGATGCATCATGTGGATCTGATAGTGGGAAAGCACGGCATTGAAGAAATCAGAAAAGGGAGGAACCAGACCCGCCCACAGGGCGTCGGCAAAACACGGGACCTCGGTGACTATCCTATTGATGGAGAAGTGGGACGCGGGCCAGGCCGTCGTCCTCCCGCATTCATTGAAGATGGTAGATAGAGTCGAGCTGACCCTGCCAAAGCCCTCGGCGGGGGCCGCCAACGGCGGCGGGCAAGGCGGAGACATGGGTTTCTTCCCTCTTCCCTTCTTCGTCGGAGCCATGGCGATGGGAAGGGGGGGAGGTTCAAGATTGGGTTGAAAACAGAAACCAGAGTTCGAGCGGAGGAAGGACAGGGGCGCTCGAGCAACGGAAAGGGGAACGGCTGTGTACGACTACGGGTCCGCCTAGCATGGCGCAAAATAAGGAGGGCGTGGGGGAACAGTGCCGCCCACGTCCAATCAACCGCCACGCGGCGCCCAAGGCCGCAGGCTATTAGGGCCCGCGGCGCTTCGCTCTTGCCCTTCCGCATCCCTGCACGGCCAAGTCCGGGCGCGCCTTGGGCCCAGGGCTACTGTCGGTGTTCTGGGAACGGGGGTCCCCAGACTTGCCTGCCTGCGGCGTGGCTCGAAGGGGGGCCCAGCGTGGCCCATCTTCACCAACACAAACCCAAGACCCTCGCGAGGGGCCAAGCCTCGCGGGGCAGACGACGCGGAGCTTCCTCAGGCACGGCCTCATCAGGCTGGCTCGCAAGGAGGCGTAGAGATCAAGGCGGGGTACCTCATGAGGTGCCCGTGACGCAAGCCATGAAGACCAAGGGCGCCAGGCGGGTGCCAGCCCGCGTAGTGTCCTCCTTTCCTCTTTGGTGCAAAGGGGGCAAGCGCAGCTGCGGAGTATCGAGGCATCAGACAAAGGTTGCCATTTCGGTGCAATGAGACCAAGACCAGGAGGACTACGAGACGGAGGTCATCGTGGAGCCCAAGACGGCGTCATCACCAGAGCTTTGCGCAGGCGAAGACTACTTTTGTCAGGATAGCTGATACTAGCTGTCCCCCTTCAAATTAGCCCGCCATTGTTGGCTCCCTTCCCGCTCGATATTTGGGAAGAGGACCAGGGCCTCTATAAATAGGACCAGCCACTCACAGAGCAAAGGGGTTTTTTTTTCTAGAGAGGAGGCTCTTTAGAGAGGGGTTCGATCAGAGAAAGAGAGAGAGAAAGGTGACTGAACTCCTCCCAGCAGTTCATCGCCCCAGCCAAGAATAGACCCTCGCGAGGTTGTTCTTCCTTGTATTGTTCATCATCATCAGCCCAAGAGGCAATCCACCACACCACACACTGGAGTAGGGTATTACACCACAACGGTGGCCCGAACTAGTATAAATCCTGTGTCTCTTGTGTTGTTCTTTCCATAGTTTAGATCTTAGCGAGGCGGAGGGGTGCAGGTAGGTAGGAGGCGAAATCTCCGCGCACACCCCAGTGTTCGAACCTCAAGGGTCTGCCAGAACCCGAAATCCGACACAATCCCTTCACGGTCACTTGCAAAGGTGAGATCTGATAGAGATAAATAGAACTAAACAAAAGATAATATATTTTTAGGGTTTTTGGTTTATAGATCTTAAAATAAAAGTATACAACTAATATGATGGAAAATAGACCAGGGGCCATAGGTTTCACTAGAGGCTTCTCTCATGAAGTCAAATAATACGGTGGGTGAACAAATTATTGTCGATCAGTTGATAGAAAAAGTGCAAAGTTATGACGATATCCAAGGCATTGATTATGCAATATAGGCATCACGTCAATGGTTAGGAAACCTTAACCGTCTTTGATCAATGCTACTTCTTGAGCTTGCGTCAGTTTTTCCCTTGAAGAGGAAAGGGTGATGCAACACAATAGAGATAAGTATTTCCCTCACTTAAGAACCAAGGTATCAATCTAGTAGGAGAAACGCAAAATTCCCCAATAGATGCACCTACACAAACAATCAAACACTTGCACCCAACCCAATAAAGGGGTTTTCAATCCCTTCACAGTCACTTGCAAAGGTGAGATCTGATAGAGATAAATAGAACTAAACAAAAGATAGTATATTTTTGGGTTTTTTGGTTTATAGATCTGAAAATAAAAGTTTGCAAGAATAGTAAATCGGAAACTAATATGATTGAAAATAGACCCGGGGCCATAGGTTTCACTAGAGGCTTCTCTCATGAAGGCAAATAATACGGTGGGTGAACAAATTACTATCGATCAGTTGATAGAGAAGCGCAAAGTTATGACGATATCCAAGGCATTGATTATGCAATATAGGCATCACGTCAATGGTTAGGAAACCTTAACCATCTTTGGTCAATGCTACTTCTTGAGCTTGCGTTGGTTTTTCCCTTGAAGAGGAAAGGTGATGCAACACAGTAGAGATAAGTATTTCCCTCACTGAAGAACCAAGCTATCAATCTAGTAGCAGAAACGCAAAATTCCCCAATAGATGCACCTAAACAAACAATCAAACACTTGCACCCAACCCAATAAAGGGGGTTTCAATCCCTTCACGGTCACTTGCAAAGGTGAGATCTGATAGGGATAAATAGAACTAAACAAAAGATAATATATTTTTGGGTTTTTTGGTTTATAGATCTGGAAATAGAAGTTTGCAAGAATAGTAAATCGGAAACTAATATGATGGAAAATAGACCTGGGGCCATAGGTTTCACTAGAGGCTTCTCTCATGAAGGCAAATAATACGGTGGGTGTCATGGTTCTAACTCTGACAGTGATGTAGGGGGTATGTATGGAGAGGCTAGATCTTAGCTATGGAGGAGTTGTAAGCACACAAGGATTACAAGTTCAGGCCCTTCTCGGAGGAAGTAACAGCCCTACGTCTCGGTGCCCGGAGGCGGTCGACTGAATTATGTGTGTATGAATAACAGGGGTGCGAACCCCTGATACTGAGGAAGGGGGTGGCTTATATAGAGTTCGCCAGGCCCCTCCAGCCCTCAGTAATGCAGGGTTTAAAGTACATTAAGACTAGGGTTACTGGTAACGCCCCTAATAAAGTGCTATGATGACCATAAAAGCTACTTAATGACCGACCGTTTGCGTGCAGGGTGACTTTAGATCTCCTGGTAGTCGAGTGGTTGGATCTTGGTCGAGTGATTGCTTCGTGGTCGAGTGTCTTGAATCCGTCGAGTGGGATACCTCCAAGTCGATTGAAAGGTGACTTCTTCTAGGGATGTCCTTGGGTAGGGTACTTAGGACAGGTCCATGCCCCTACCATAGGTACATAGCTTCATCATTAGCCCCCGAATGGATCGAGGTTCGAGTGGTGAAGGAGTTGGGCATCTTTCCGACTGGTTCTTCATGTTATATGAACGGCTTGTTTTGGACCAATTGTCACGGATGACGTCGTCAACTTCTTTCAGTCGCCTCGATCCATTCTTGGCCTCTTGTCGAGTGAATTTCTTTACTTGTGAAGTTCCGAGTGACGGTGTGAAAGGGATCTTCTATTTGACGAGTTGTTCTGCGGCCCGCAGATTTCGCGGGATTTGAATTTCGGGAAGCGCGCGGGACGGGGGCGGCCGCAGTAATCGGATGGGATAGGACGGAAGCTCCTCGATCCCCTCGCCACCTTTTTCGCCACGTACCGCACGCGCGCCTGTTGCGGGATTTGACGGGATTGCCTGGGCCTACCAGTCAGCCACTCGGAAGCGACCTCTTATAAGCTGCCGGCTCGGCACCCCCAAACAGTGCGCCTTCACTTTTCCCCCTTCCTTCACAAGATCCTCCGCCACCTCCGCTCTCACCTCGGTGCCGTAGGTCTGTTCAAGCTTCACCGGCGACGATGGTGAAAGAGAAGACGTCGGCTCTGGAGCGCGTGAAGAAGGCGGCGGTGCAGGGGAAGGGGAAGAAGTCCGCTCGGGGCGGATCTTCCTCGAGGACTACTCTGCCCAAGGATTGGATCCAGGGCGACTGGATGCCGTTGGCGATTCGGCATGATCTCGATGATCTGGTCGAGGGGGGATTCATTCCCCACGAATCTGTGCGTCTCCCGGGGAAAGAAGTCGAACCCCAGCCCCTTGATGGTGAGTGTGTCCTCCTCACCACCCACATCGATCGTGGATTCTCTCTGCCTCCTCATCCTTTTTTCTGGAGCTTCTTGAACTTCTTCGGAGCGCAGCTCCATCACTTTACTCCCAATTCTATTGTGTATCTTGCTGCTTTTGTTTCCTTGTGTGAAAACTTCTTGGGTTGCCGCCCCCATTGGGGACTCTTCAAGCACATCTTCACTTGCCGCTCTCAGTCGGTCAAGAAGGCCAAGTCGAGTGATGAACGGACGCAGGTGATCCAGCTGTGCGGGGGCCTGGTGATCCAGATGAGGGGAAAAAGTTCCTTTCCGTCTATCACTTTTCCAGAGTCAGTCCGTGGGTGGCAGTCGACTTGGTTTTACTGTAAAGACCAAGTGACCCCGGGACAGCCGACTGGGCTTCCCCCTTTTTCTCCGAATCGAGCACAAAAACCTGCCTCTCTAAAAGTGATGCCAGAGGAAAAGGCGCAAGTCAAGGTGCTGGTCGGTCGAGTGGTTCAGCTTGTCCGCGAGGGTGTGACTGGCATGGACTTGTTGGAAGTCTTCCTTCGGAGGCGCATCCAACCGCTTCAGGCTCGTGACCACCCGATGTGGTTGTATTCGGGTCTCGAAGACACCACTCAGATTCACCCAGAGGAGGTCACTGACAAGATCTTGGAAGGGTGGCTGTCGAGTATCACAGGGAACAAGGACAACCCCCGAGGAGCCAGGAGGATTCCTCCACTCGACCAAACATACGAAGTGGACAAGGTCTGACCTTGCGTTTCCGACTGTGATCTTGCTTTCTTTATTTGTTCTCTTTGGATCAGTCGATTGACTTTTGTCTTGTTTGCTGTCCTCTAGGCCATTACTGAGATGTACTCGACACCCAATGGAGCACAGGAGCAGGCCGAGGAAGGAGAGGCGAGCGGAGGCGAAAGTGGAGACGAGAAAGAAGAGTGGGAATCTGACGGCGAAGGAGAGGGGGATGACGACGACGACTCCAGTGAAGAGGAGGAGGAAGAAGTCGAACCTCCCCGCTCGGAACAGCGATCCAAGCTTACACACGACCCTGCGCGGGGACGTGGTAAGGCGACTGTCCCTTTTGGACAGTCGTCGAAGCGCCCTCGGACCTCATCTCCAGCGCCAACAGAAAAAGCTCCCAAGAACCCAGGCGCGACGCCGTCCAAGCCGCCCAAGGATCTGCCCAAGATGAAGATGACTGTCCCCACCATTTCTGGGTAATGGTAGAATTTGTTTTCCTTTGTAGAACGTGACGGACTCTTGGTCGACTCATTGAATAAGCTGACTGACTTTCGAAATTTGGAGTGCTGCCACCTCGGAGATCTCCGCCAAGGATGATGATCAAGAGATGGAAGACGCTGTTACCTCCAACCCCGGTACGATTACTGATGCTCTGCTTTTAGTCGACTGACGACTTCTTATAATTCCGGTCGATTGGATTTTTCTTGTAGCTCCTCCTCATGTCATTGACCTCCCTGATGATGACGACGAAGTGCCGCTGAGGGCGCGAAGGAACAGGAGGGCTCCGGCTGGCAAGACCCCACAAACTACTCCGGCGCCTGAGGCTGCAGTCCGGGAGGGTGGTGATACCACTCGGGCTTCTGTGACTTTCGCTGAACCTCTAACGAGTGTCCGGCCTTCGACATCGACTGCAAATCCGCCTTCGCTTTTTGCCACACATCACGTCCTTGAGGACCAAGTGGGTGCCGCTAAAGAGGCTATACGCCAGGCGGGGATCATGATGGAGCAAGTGAAGGTGGTTCGGGAAGCCAGCCAAGCAGCTTATGACGCGAGTTCAGCTCTTCAGAGCAACGTCCAGGTCAGTTGATTCACCACTTGTTCTGTTAGGATATGCTATCTGAAGAATCTCTTTTCTGAAGATCTTTATATCTGTACACCCACTGGGTGTGTCTATTGATCCTTTTGACGAGTGGGGGCACGCTAAGTGCACCCACTGGGTGTAGTCCCCGAGACTACGGTGGACTGTTGGCAGTCGACTGTAGTCTTCATATTGTGTTGCTTTAGTTGAACTTCTTCACTCGGTCTGGTCAGGCCATGTCGAATGGAACTGTACACGGTCGACTGCGGGCAGTCGATTTTTTTTGGTCGAACCAGTGGGGGCACGCTGAGTGCACCCACTAGGTGTAGTCCCCGAGACTACTGTCGAATGTTTTTGATTCGGCTGTAGTCTTAGAAACGCCATTATTGTCTCTTGGTTACTCGGAGGCAACTTATCTTGGATGTCTGTCGACTGATTTTTTGCAGAAATCCTGCGAACTTGTGGCTCCTACACTGATTGGAGAACAAACAAATCCAGCTGAACCTTGACTTGAAGCTTGCTCAGGAGAACTTGCAGAAGGCGAGGGACGAAGCAAAAGGTATGGCTGGTGAGCTTTTGTTGACTGTCCTTTCTTTCTGGCCGTCCTCGATGTTGATCTCACTTGCTGTTTCGCAGACAAAATGGAGGAGGCTCTGAAGAAGAAGGATCAAGACCTTGCCGAAGCGCAGAAGGAGGCCCTGAACAAAACGAAGCTTGCTGAAGAAAAACTGGCTTCAGTCGGTACTCTTGAAAAGGAAAACTCCAGGCTGAAAACTGCTCTCGACGCGGCTAATCAAGAGGTCAGCCATCTGAAGAATGGCGATATAGCTTTGAATGACAAGGCAAGTGAACTGGCGGGGAAGAGGAACGATCTGGAGGCTTATCTCGGTGGACTCGCCAAGAAGCTATTCGTCATGCTCGAGGGTAATTACTCCGGCCCGACTGACTTGCAGTTACCAAACCTGCGTAGAACCATTGACTTATCCTTGAATTGTGTTTACAGAATTCTGCCAGAACTTCAAAGAGGAGACCAGTCGAGTGGAGACAGACTTGGACCCCATCAATTCTCCAGTGAAGGACGAGGCTGCTATGAACGTGCTCCGACTAGAATCTCGTGTTGCCGGTGTTGTTGACTATCTTGCTCGGTTGAAGGTTGCGATGTCGCGGATCGACACGTCGCTCTGGCCTAGGACGACGCTTCAGAATGACCTCGAGTCCCTGATGACTCGACTGAATGAAGTCCCAGGTCGAGTGGCGGAATGGAAGAAATCTTCTGCTAGATGTGGTGCTAACGTCGCTCTGTCTCTGGTCCGCGTCCACTACAAGGAGGCGCAAGAAGAAAAGTTGGCCGCCATCCAAGTTGCCAATACCAGGAAGCACAACTTTCAAGACTTCATGGAGACTTTCATTGCTACTGCCACTCGCATTGCAGACGGGATCGACTTGGACGAGTTCGTCGCCCCTTCCAGTCCTTCGCCTGAGGAATAAAAACTTTTATGCTTCACTTTAAATTTGCCTCGGAATGCTGAGTGGATTTTGTAACCGTTAAACTCTGTCGAGCTGGAGGCTCGAGTACTTTGATCTACGGTCTAGGACCTTTGGATCTTATCTGAACTTGATTTATCGTTGAATATCTTCATGAATTATCTGTCGAGTGGAACTTGTTCTTCACTTGAAATAACTTTGTATTTGTGGTGCAGCTCCAAAGGAGAAGGTAGCAGTCGATTTGCACCTCATCGTCCTTGCGGATTGGGATGTGTTCCGTACTTAGGAGAGCACTGGGCTGCAGCTAAGCCCCCGAGTGGAAGGTCTGCTCTCCACTCGGTAGGATTTTAAAAACTTAGGCGAGTACTGGACTGCAGCTAAGCCCCCGAGTGGGAGGTCTGCTCTCCACTCGGTAGGATTTTTTTCAAACTTAGGCGAGTACTGGACTGCAGCTAAGCCCCCGAGTGGGAGGTCTGCTCTCCACTCGGTAGGAATTTTTTCAAACTTAGGCGAGTACTGGACTGCAGCTAAGCCCCCGAGTGAGAGGTCTGCTCTCCACTCGGTAGGATTTTTTCAAACTTAGGCGAGTACTGGACTGCAGCTAAGCCCCCGAGTGGGAGGCCTGCTCTCCACTCGGTAGGATTT
>NC_041384.1:456936693-456976551 GCF_002162155.2 Triticum dicoccoides | reverse complement strand
TTAAACACTTAGGCGAGCACTAGGCTGCAGCTAAGCCTCCGAGTGGTAGTCTGGCTCACCACTCGGTAGGATTTTTAAACACTTAGGCGAGCATTGGGCTGCAGCTAAGCCTCCGAGTGGGAGTCTGGCTCGCCACTCGGTAGGATTTTTAAATACTTAGGCGAGCACTGGGCTGCAGCTAAGCCTCCGAGTGGGAGTCTGGCTCACCACTCGGTAGGATTTTTTTACAAACTTAGGCGAAATGGATTCGCAGCTAAGCCTTCGAGTGGGAGTCTGGCTCACCACTCAGTAGGATTTTTTTACAAACTTAGGCGAAACGGATTCGCAGCTAAGCCACCCACTGGGGGATTTCACATGCAAACAAAAGCGACAACAATTATAGGAAAAATTGTAACACTCTTGTCTTTGATAGACTACAGAAGTTTTTCTTATTACATCTCATCCGAGTGAGAATTCAAGTGTAAAAGGGGCGGAGCAGTTCTTCATTCCAAGCTCGTGGCTCATCGATCTGGCGATCGACATTGTAAAGGTGATACGCTCCATTGTGGAGGACTCTGGTGACGATGAAGGGACCTTCCCAAGTAGGAGCGATCTTGTGTGGTTTCTGTTGATCCACTCGGAGGACCAAATCTCCTTCTTGGAAGGCTCGACTCTTCACATTTCTGGCATGGAATCGACGCAAGTCTTGCTAATAAATGGTCGATTGGATAATAGCCATTTCTCTTTCTTCTTCCAGGAGGTCGACTGCGTCTTGCCAAGCTTGTTCTGCTTCATCTTCAGTATAAAGCTCGACTCGGGGTGCATTGTGAAGTAGATCACTCGGCAGGACTGCTTTCGCTCCGTAAACCAGAAAGAATGGAGTTCTTCCAGTCGACCGATTCGGGGTGGTCCTCAATCCCCACAGAACTGACGGAAGCTCGTCGACCCAAGCGCCTGCTGCGTGCTTCAGATCACGCATCAGCCGAGGCTTTAGTCCTTTGAGAATCAGACCATTTGCCCTTTCTGCTTGTCCATTCGACTGGGGGTGGGCGACCGATGCGTAGTTGACTCGTGTGCCTTGAGAGGCGCAAAAAGCTCTCAACTTATCTGAATCAAAGTTTGACCCATTGTCGGTGATGATGCTATGCGGGACTCCATATCTGAATGTTAACTCCCTGACGAAACTGATAGCAGTGCAAGCATCAAGATTCTTGATAGGCTTAGCTTCAATCCATTTGGTAAACTTGTCGACTGCCACAAGCACATGTGTGAAACCGCTCCTGCCTATTCTCAATGGGCCAACCATGTCCAGTCCCCAAACAGCGAAGGGCCAGACGAGTGGAATGTTCTTGAGGGCTGATGCAGGCTTGTGCGACATGTTGGAGTTGAACTGGCACCCTTCACACTTGTTGACTATCTCTTTTGCCATTTCATTCGCTCTTGGCCAGTAAAATCCCGCTCGGTATGCTTTAGCCACAATGGTCCGAGAGGACGCATGATGACCATAGGTCCCCGAGTGGATATCATCAAGGATTATCTGACCCTCTTCTGGTGTTATACACTTCTGACCGACTCTAGTCGCGCTTTCTCTATACAATTGTCCCCTTATGACTGTAAAGGCCTTGGATCGACGGACGATCTGTCGAGCCTCTTCTTTGTCCTCCGGGAGTTCCTTTCTCAGGATACACGCGATGTACGGTATCGTCCAGTCGGGGGTGATTGCCAAAACTTCCATGATTAGGTCGACCACTGCCGGAATTCCAACTTCAGTCGGATATGTGGAACTCTTTGGCTACGGGGCTTCATTTGTAAAAGGATCTTCTTGGACTAATGGCGAGTGGATGTGTTCCAAAAACACATTGTTGGGGATGGCTTCTCTCTTGGAGCCTATCTTTGCCAAATCATCAGCCGCTTGATTTTTCAGTCGGGGGATGTGATGAAGCTCTAACCCCTCGAATTTCTTCTCTAACTTTCTCACTGCATTGCAATAACCAGTCATAGCTGGACTTCTGACGTCCCACTCCTTCATCACCTGATTAACCACCAAATCTGAGTCGCCATATACCATGAGGCGACGGACACCGAGTGAACTGGCCATGCGCAACCCATACAAAAGTGCTTCATATTCTGCTTCGTTATTGGAGGAATCAAAGTGAATCTGGAGAACATATCTGAGCTTATCTCCTCGGGGGGAAACCAATACTACCCCAGCACCGGAACCATTCAGCATCTTAGATCCATCGAAGAACATGGTCCAGTGCTCCGAGTGAACTTGACTCGGAAGTTGCTGTTCGATCCACTTGGCGACGAAATCTGCAATTGCTTGGGACTTGATAGCTTTCTTTGCCTCAAACTTGATATCTAGGGGAAGAAGTTCAATCGCCCATTTGGCCACTCGACTAGTTGCATCTCTGTTGTGCAAAATCTCTGATAGTGGAGCATCGCTGACGACTGTAATGGAATGATCAGAGAAGTAATGTGCAACCTTCTTCGTGGTCATATAAATCCCATATACAAGCTTCTGGTAATGAGGATATCTTTGCTTTGAAGGAGTCAAAACTTCAGAAACATAATATACTAGGCGCTGAACTTTGAAGGCCTTTCCTTCTTCTTCCCGTTTGACCGTAAGTACTGTACCGACAACTTGTCCCGTGGCTGCAATGTAAAGCAGCAAAGGCTCCTTGCTGATTGGGGCAGCAAGCACCGGCTGGGTGGAGAGCAGAGCTTTGAGCTTTGTAAATGCTGCATCAGCTTCTGGAGTCCACTCGAACTTGTCGGACTTCTTCATCAGTCGGTAAAGAGGCAATGCCTTTTCACCGAGGCGAGAGATGAATCGACTTAAAGCGGCCAAGCATCCTGTAAGCTTCTGGACGTCATGCACACGCACAGGACATTTCATCCAGAGTATAGTACCAATTTTTTCAGGATTGGCGTCGATCCCCCGTTCGGAAACGAGAAAACCGAGTAACTTCCCACCTGGAACTTCGAATGTGCACTTTGACGGATTGAGCTTGATATCATACCTCCTAAGGTTGGCAAAGGTTTCAGCAAGGTCAGTCAGCAGTTCGGAACTCTTTCGTGACTTGACCACAATATCATCCATGTATTCCTCCACATTCCGACTGATTTGAGTGAGCAAACACTTCTCAATCATCCTCATGAACGTGGCTCCGGCATTCTTGAGGCCGAACGGCATGGTGACATAACAGAAGCACCCGAATGGAGTGATGAAAGCTGTTTTGATCTCGTCGGGCCCGTACAGAAGGATCTGATGGTACCCGGAATAGGCGTCTAGAAAAGACAAACGCTCACATCCCGCAGTTGAGTCAACTATCTGGTCGATGCGGGGGAGAGGAAAATGATCTTTCGGGCAGGCCCGATTGATATGCTTGAAATCAATGCACATGCGAAGTGACTTGTCCTTCTTGGGGACCATGACAACATTGGCGAGGCACTCGGAGTGGTAAATTTCATGGATGAACTCTGCTGCTAAGAGCCGAGCCACCTCCTCACCAATGGCCTTCCTCTTCTGGACGGCGGACCATCGAAGATGTTCTTTCACAGGTTTAAATTTTGGGTCAACTCGTAGACGGTGCTCAGCCAGCCCCCTGGGAACTCCAGGCATGTCAGTAGGCTTCCATGCGAAGATGTCCCAGTTCTCATGGAGGAACTAGATGAGCGCTTCTTCATATTTGGAGTCGACCGTCGTTGAGATGTGAGTCGGAGCAGCACTTGGATCGGTCGGGTGAATGTGAACTGCCTTCGTTTCACCGGATAACTGAAAAGCTGATTCTGAAGCAGGCTTGTTAGCTCGTAGCAACTCACTCGGATCTACAGTCTACTGATACTCTTGCAGCTCGACCACTGCCATCTGAGCGTCAGCAATCTTTGAGCCTTTCTGAAAACACTCTTCTGCTTTCTTCCGATTGCCTGTAACAGTGATCACACCTTTGGGACCATGCATCTTCAATTTGAGATACACATAACATGGTCGAGCCATGAAGCGTGCATAAGCTGGCCTGCCCAAAATAGTGTGATAAGCACTTTGGAAATCCACAACTTTGAATGTCAACTTTTCCTTGCGGTAATTCTTGGAATCACCAAAAACCACATCAAGAGCAATTTGGCCGAGTGACTCGGCTTTCTTCCCAGGAATGACTCCATGGAAACTCATGTTACTGGTACTGAGCCTGGACATCAGAATGCCCATCCCTTTCAATGTTTCTGCATACAGTATGTTCAAACCGCTGCCTCCATCCATCAGGACTTTGGTCAGTCGAGTGCCTTCGACAACTGGGTCGACCACCAGAGCTTGCCTCCCAGGGGTGGCAATGTGCGTAGGGTGATCAGACTGGTCGAATGTAATGGCAGTCTGGGACCACTTCAGATAATTGGGTGTTGCCGGAGCAACCATATTTACCTCACGGTTAATAACCTTTAGTCGACTTTTGCTCTCAACATCAGCAAAAATCATCAGGGTGGAATTGACCTGGGGGTACCCATCATCACTATCTTCCTTGTCCTCAACTTTGTCTGACTCCCTTTCCTTATCTTTGGACTGCTTGCCCTGAAACTGCTGGATCAGAAGCCGACACTGTCGAGTGGTATGCTTTGGGTAAATGAGTTTACCCTCTTCATCTTTCTTGGTGCGGATGTGACACGGTAGATCCAAAACATCATTTCCATCTTGGTCTTTAACTTTCTTGGGGTTCCAAGGTCCTTTGGGGTTTCCCTTAAATTTTCCCTGGGTTATGGCCAGGGCCTCCCCAGGAGCGGCTGGCTCGGCTTTCCGCTTCTGTTTCCGACTGGAATTTCCTCCGGTTTCCTGGGCGATTGTTTTATGCTTGCCACTCCAGAGTCGATCCTCATCTTCACCATTAGCGTATTTGGTGGCAATCTCCATCATCCAATTCAGAGACATCTCTCTGGTTCGACCGAACTTCAGATTCAATTCCCTGTACTTAACACCTTCTTTAAAGGCGCAAACTGCTTGATGATCTGGTACATTTTCAACTGTGTGATGCAATGTGATCCACCTCTAGATGTAATCCCTCAGAGTTTCATTCGGTTTCTGCATGCAAGACCGCAATTCCATAAGGCCTGCAGGTCGCTTGCATGTTCCTTCAAATGTGGTGACAAACACTCGGGAGAGATCCTCCCAAGTGTAAATGTTGCTGGGTGCTAACTGATTCAGCCACGCTCTGGTCGAGCCTTCTAACATGAGAGGCAGGTGCTTCATGGCTACCTCATCATTCCCACCGCCAATCTGGACAGCCACTCGGTAATCTTCGAGCCAAGTATCGGGCTTGGACTCACCAGTGAACTTACTAACTCCAGTCGCCAACCTGAAGTTGGGAGGAATTACAGCGGCTCTGATGGCTCGACTGAAACACTCCGACCCTGAAACATGTACTCTACTACTGGTAGGCGCATCTCTGTCGTGGCCTTCTCGGTGAGCTCTATTCCTGTCGACCAAACCTTGAACGAGAATGGATCTCGCATCAAAGCCTGGTTCCCTGGTGTCGACTAGAATTCTCCGCCGAACACTATGAGGGCGTCTGTCATCCTGCTGTCGAGGCACATATGATCCACTCCTCGGGGGAGGGGTTGGCACTCGCCGTCGATCATCACGATCGAATCGGTGATCATACTGCTCATTCCTTCTGTACTGATCACGCCGGACTCCACATCCCTCACGCCTCGGAGGCGATCTTGGGCTGTGAGCCGACTGGACTGTATCCGCTGCAACGGATCGACTGTGGATCCTATTCCACGACTAAGAAACAGTGGAATTCTGGTCTCCCGCTGCCATGAGCAACGCTCTGATTTGCAACAAGCCTCTGCCAGCCTCTGACTGGGAGGGCTGAATCGACTCTGCTATATGGGCCGCAGCCGCCAAATTCTGAATCGGAGTACGATATACCTATGGGGGCGGAAAGAGTTGACGTCGAGTGGATTCTGGAGCCCGTTGACGCACTCGCTCATCGAGTATTCGCTGGAGATTCTCTAGTCGAGTGCGCTCGGCCAAGTTAGCCAAGCGCGCGTCCTCCAAGGCTCGGGCCTCGGGGGTTTCTCCAACGATAGGAGTGTGGAGTGCATCCATGTTCCGGCGGCGAAGCTCCTCCCGCTGCAACGACGTGAGAGGCTCGGGGAGATACTCCTCATGAGGACGCGATGGGTCGCCCCCATCCGCGCCTCCGTCAGCGCGGGGGAAACCGGGAGGACTGTGTGGCCCATCGATCACCAGAACCTCTGCAGCTGGGTCACTGCTGTCGCATTTGGATGCGGTCTCTGCGTCGACAGGTCGAACAGGCCGTAGAGGGATTCGTCGGGCTCGATTGCCACGACTTGTGGGGTGGCTGACTGGAGCGTTTGCGCCGGCGAGAAACAGGGCGGGGAGATGCCACAGGAGCTGACCGATCCTGGGTCGACGGCTGCCGCAGGAGGACACCACGGACGCATGCGTGAAAGTGCGTCGCCCCGCGGACGGGAAGCGCGTCGACGTCGAGTGGAGCCTCCTAAAGCCAAGCGGAGTCGTCGGCGATGAACGTGAGCGCGCCGAGACGGATCTCGCGGCCCTCCACTAAAGCTCCATCTGAAACCATGATCAAAGAGATCGGAAAAAATCACAACTTCTCCAACTAGGCGCTAAGACTCCTAGCCACACGGTGGGCACCAACTGTCGTGGTTCTAACTCTGACAGTGATGTAGGGGGGTATGTATGGAGAGGCTAGATCTTAGCTATGGAGGAGTTGCAAGCACACAAGGATTACGAGTTCAGGCCCTTCTCGGAAGAAGTAACATCCCTACGTCTCGGTGCTCGGAGGCGGTCGACTGAATTATGTGTGTATGAATAACAGGGGTGCAAACCCCTGATACTGAGGAGGGGGGTGGCTTATATAGAGTTCGCCAGGCCCCTCCAGCCCTCAGTAATGCAGGGTTTAAAGTACATTAAGACTGGGGGTTACTGGTAACGCCCCTAATAAAGTGCTATGATGACCATAAAAGCTACTTAATGACCAACCGTTTGCGTGCAGGGTGACTTTAGATCTCGTGGCAGTCGAGTGGTTGGATCTTGGTCGAGTGATTGCTTCATGGTCGAGTGTCTTGAATCTGTCGAGTGGGATACCTCCAATTCGATTGAAAGGTGACTTCTTCTAGGGATGTCCTTGGGTAGGGTACTTAGGACAGGTCCATGCCCCTATCCTAGGTACATAGCTTCATCAGTGGGTGAAGAAATTACTGTCGATCAGTTGATAGAAAAGTGCAAAGTTATGACGATATCCAAGGCATTGATTATGCAATATAGGCATCATGTCAATGATTAGGAAACCTTAACCATCTTTGATCAATGCTACGTCTTGAGCTTGTATTGGTTTTTCCCTTGAAGAGGAAAGGGTGATGCAACACAGTAGAGATAAGTATTTCCCTCACTTAAGAACCAAGGTATCAATCTAGTAGGAGAAACGCAAAAGTCCCCAATAGATGCACCTACACAAACAATCAAACACTTGCACCCAACCCAATAAAGTGGTTTTCAATCCCTTCACGGTCACTTGCAAAGGTGAGATCTGATAGAGATAAATAGAACTAAACAAAAGATAATATATTTTTGGGTTTTTTGGTTTATAGATCTGAAAATAAAAGTTTGCAAGAATAGTAAATCGGAAACTAATATGATGGAAAATATACCCGGGGCCATAGATTTCACTAGAGGCTTCTCTCATGAAGGCAAATAATACGGTGTGTGAACAAATTACTGTCGATCAGTTGATAGAAAAGCGCAAAGTTATGACGATATCCAAGGCATTGATTATGCACTATAGGCATCACGTCAATGTCAATTAGACCGACTCATGCCTGCATCTACTACTATTACTACACATATCGACCGACTCCTGCCTGCATCTAGAGTATTAAGTTTAAGAGAACAAAGTGTCGCGGGAAACCACTGTCACCAATGGGACCAAAGGTCCTTGGTTGGTTCGGCGGGGGGGATGGCACGTTGCACAAAGAGTAGAGGAGCGCGGGGCAGGACGACAGGGATCACACAGGCAGCTTTTACCCAGGTTCGGGCTGTCGTGAGGCGTAAAACCCTACTCCTACTTTGGTGGATTGATGGTGGAAAGATGGTGGTGTTCATAGCCCATTCGCCCAGCAGGGTCGCCTTAGGGCTAAACGGCTACGTGCGTATGAAATATGAGGGGTGGATTTGCTAATCCAGTGTACAACCCTTTCTAAGGTTGCCACGGGCCTCCTTTTGTAGGTTAAGGGGTCACCACAGTGGCAAATCAGTCATTATGCACCGATAAGATAGCAAACAGTGCTATCATACCTAACTCTGCAGGATGACAGAGCACATTAAATGTGCCTCTTGACGTCACACCATCGCTTGCCCAGCAAGGCCAGCTTCGCGCCTGCTCGGTTGACACGTCGTACGACGGGTGTCATATGTGGGTATTCCTTGTAGAAAGAGGACACAATGTGGTAGATGGCTGCCACTTAGTCACTTTGTGGCTTGACACCACGTTGATCGACGACGTGCGTCGTGGTGAAGTGGTTTAGTGCGGTGGCTGCGTCTCCGTGAGCCCGGCAGGCCCTACCGGGGCGTCTTGGAGGTCTTCTTTCGGGGGTATCCCCGCCCTTAACGGGCTCGCCTGCCCGGCAAGGGAGGCTTTTCTCCTGATGGTTTCTTAATTCTCTGGCTTGGTCTTGGTCCTCTTGATCTGCATGTTGGCCTTTTGAGAATCTTGATTTCTTGTACTTTGGCATGTCCTCGGTGCTGCAAACTTGCTTGTGTGCCTGTGCACAGTCTGGGCAACGGACACAGGGTTTGTTGTACCGACAGAAGCCCCCAGACCTACCCCGAACACGCTGTCGAGCGCCGTCAGGGTAGGTCCTAACAAGTGCACAGGCAGGGGTGCGGAAGAGGTTGGCCTCTTGTGGTCTTCTTTGCTTCTTCATTAATATTGAGTCCGGGCAAGTTTCTGGTTTCCCCGCGCGTCGTGGGTAACGCCAATCGTGGTGGGGCCACTCCTATAATGGCCCATGAATGACTTTAACGCACAGGGTAGAAACTGCCAATTCACTCTTCCCACTGTGCCCTTATCATTAGCCACGTATGCCGCATGCATCGCGCGGGGTAGGTAACGGAGGCGCGTGGTGCAGGAGAGCATCAAGACGGCGGCCCAGTCTTCACGGATTGGCGGAGGAAGGCGGCGGTCGCTTGTTGAGGGAGTGGTTCCCCTCCTTGGCCCGCCTATAAAAGGGAGGGCGAGGGGAGAGTGCAGTCATACATCTTTGCACTTCTTCTCTTCCATCTTTTGCCTCCTGCTGGTTATGTTGAAGGGAAAAGCCTAGGGCCAGGCCCCAGGCTCCAGCTAGAGGTTGGTGACATCAAATGCTTGTGCCTACGCTTGGGGAGTGAGCCTACTCCAAGCCTGGAGAAGACGTGGCGGACAAACCGCCCATGGCGCGGGAGATACCAAGCTTTCCCATTGTGGGGAAATGCTTGCTCCTTCCGCCTTGGTTGGTTGACCATTGGGTAGTGCGCCATTTAGCCCCGGGCTGTTGCCACTTGTTAGCTCGGTGACTAGGTTCCCGGTGTCTTCGACGCTCACCCGAGAGGCAGGGCTGGGAACCATTGGTACCCCCAGCACTGCCCCTTCCGGAGGTCTTGGGGCTGATGTTGATGAGAGGCGCGCCTTCCTGCCTGTCAAGGTGGGGAGCGGCACGCTTCGAGCCCCCTTGCCATGTTGGTCATTCGTCGTCTCTCCGGGGAAGGTGCCAGATTGCGAGGTTGGCGTTCCCCTCGGATGGTGTTGATGAAGATGAAGTCGGGGAAGACGAAGAAGGCGGGAGGCAGGCTGTCCATTCGGAGCACGATTGCACCGGCGCGTTCGTCTCGTACTGGCGACCAGCCACCTCGTCTTTCTGTCTTTCCCCAGCACCGTCATCACCATTTCATCAGTTGCTGGGGAAAGGGTTGCCCTCCTAGTGCTTCCTCTTCCTCCAGTGGTCTTCTAGCTGGGCGCGGATGTCCTCCTCCGCAACCTTGCCACTCTTGATCTCGCCGGGTTGTGTTTGGCGGGGCTTGGCGGGATCGGGTTGGACTTGTGTCGCCGCGTCTCCCGCCCTTTTCTCTTCCCACTGATACGTCCATTTTGCATCATGCTTTTATATCGATATTTATTGCATTATGGGCTGTTATTACACATTATGTCACAATACTTATGCCTATTCTCTCTTATTTTACAAGGTTTACATAAAGAGGGAGAATGCCGGCAGCTGGGATTCTGGGCTGGAAAAGGAGTAAATATTATAGACCTATTCTGCACAGCTCCAAAAGTCCTAAAACTTCACGGAAGTCATTTTCAGAATATATAATAAATACTGAGCGCAAGAAGTTCACCAGGGGGGCCACACCCTACCCACGAGGGTGGGGCCGCGCCATACCCCCCTGGGCGCGCCCCCTACCTCGTGGGCCCCCTGGTGGCCCTCCGATGACCATCTTCTGCTATATGGAGTCTTTCGATGAGAAAAAAAATCATAAACCATCTTTCCGGACGAGACTCCGCCGCCACGAGGCGGAACCTTGGCAGAACCAATCTAGAGCTCCGACGGAGCTGTTCTGCAGGGGAAACTTCCCTCTGGGAGGGGAAATCATCACCATCCCCATCACCAATGCTCCTCTCATCGGGAGAGGGCAATCTCCATCAACATGTTCACCAGCACCATCTCCTCTCAAACCCTAGCTCATCTCTTGTATCCAATTCTTGTCTCCAAGTCTGGGATTGGTATCTGTGGGTTGCTAGTAGTGTTAATTACTCCTTGTAGTTGATGCTAGTTGGTTTATTTGGTGGAAGATCATATGTTCAGATCCTATATGCATATTAATACCCCTCTGATTATGAACATGAATATGCTTTGTGAGTAGTTACATTTGTTCCTGAGGACACGGGAGAAGTCTTCCTATTAGTAGTCATGTGAATTTGGTATTCGTTCGATATTTTGATGAGATGTATGTTGTCTCTCCTCTAGTGGTGTTATGTGAACGTCGACTACATGACACTTCACCATTATTTGGGCCTAGAGGAAGGCATTGGGAAGTAATAAGTAGATGATGGGTTGCTAGAGTGACAGAAGCTTAAACCCTAGTTTATGCATTGCTTCGTAAGGGGTAGATTTGGATCCATATTTTTCATGCTATGGTTAGGTTTACCATAATACTTTTGTTGTAGTTGCGGATGCTTGCAATAGAGGTTAATCATAAGTGGGATGCTTGTCCAAGTAAGGGCAGTACCCAAGCACCGGTCCACCCACATACCAAATTATCAAAGTACCGAACGCGAATCATATGAACGTGATGAAAACTAGCTTGACGATATTCCCATGTGTCCTCGGGAGCACTTTACATCATATAAGAGTTTGTCCAGGCTTGTACTTTGCTACAAAAAGGATTGGGCCACCTTGCTGCACTTTATTTACTTTTGTTACTTGTTACTCGTTATAAATTATCCTATCACAAAACTATCTGTTACCTATTATTTCGGTGCTTGCAGAGAATACCTTGCTGAAAAACGCTTATCATTTCCTTCTGCTCCTCGTTGGGTTTGACACTCTTACTTATCGAAAGGACTACGATAGATCCCCTATACTTGTGGGTCATCAAGACTCTTTTCTGGCGCCGTTGTCGGGGAGTGAAGCACCTTTGGTAGGTGGAATTTGGTAAGGAAAAATTTATATAGTGTGCTGAGATTTACTGTCACTTGTTACTATGGAAAGTAATCCTCTAAGGGGCTTGTTCGGGGTATCTTCACCCCGACCAGTAGAGCAAAGAGTTTCTCCTCAACCTACTGAACCTACCAAAAATGAAAATGTCTGCTTTGAAATTCCTTCAGGTATGTTAGAAAAACTGCTAGCTAATCCTTTTGCAGGAGATGGAACAATGCATCCTAATGAGCACCTAATATATGTGGATGCACTTTGTGGATTATTTAAGCTTGCAGGTGTACCCGGAGATGTTATTAGGAAGAAGGTCTTCCCTTTATCTTTGAAGGGAGATGCATTGACATGGTATAGGCTATGTGATGATACGGGGTCATGGAACTACAAATAATTGAAATTGGAATTTCATCAGAAGTTTTATCCTATGCATCTTGTTCATCGTGATCACAATTATATATATAATTTCTGGCCTCGTGAAGGAGAAAGCCTCGCTCATGCTTGGGGCAGGCTTAAATCAATGTTATATTCATGCCCCAATCATGAGCTCTCAAGAGAAATGATTATTCAAAAAATTTATGCTCGGCTTTCTGATAACAATCGCACCATGCTCGATACTTCTTGTGTTGGCTCTTTTATGATGAAGACTATTGAATTCAATTGGGATTTATTGGAAAGAATTAAACGCAACTCTGAAGATTGGGACCTCGATGAAGGTAACGAGTTAGGTATGACACCTAAGTATGATTGTGTTAAATCTTTTATGGATACCGATGTTTTCCGTAAATTTAGCACTAAATATGGACTTGACTCTGAGATAGTAGCCTCTTTCTGTGAATCTTTTGCTGCTCATATCGATCTCCCTAAGGAGAAGTGGTTTAAATATCATCCTCCCATAGAAGTAAAAGTCGTTGCACCTATTAAAGTTGAAGAAAAGACTATCACTTATAATGATCCTATTGTTGCTACTGCTTATGTTGAGAAACCACCTTTCCCTGTTAGGATAAAGGATCATGCTAAAGCTTCAACTGTGGTTCGTAAAAGCAATATTAGAACTTATACACCTCCTGAGCAAATTAAAGTTGAACCTAATATTGCTATTGTTAAAGATCTCTTGTCTGATAATATTGATGGGCATGTTATTCATTTCCGTGATGAGACTGCTAGAATTGCTAAACCTTGTACAAAAGATAAACCTAGATCTTTGGTAGGCATGCCTGTTATTTCTGTTAAAATAGGAGATCATTGTTATCATGGCCTATGTGATATGGGTGCTAGTGCTAGTGCAATACCCATTGACTTATACAGAGAAATTATGCATGATATTGCACCTGCTGAGTTAGAAGATATTGATGTCACAATTAAACTTGCCAATAGAGATACTATTTCACCAATGGGAACTGTTAGAGATGTTGAAGTCTTGTGTGGGAAAACTAAATATCCTGCTGATTTTCTTGTTCTTGGTTCCCCACAAGATAGCTTTTGTCCCATTATATTTGGTAGACCCTTCTTGAACACTGTTAATGCTAAGATAGACTGCAAAAAGGATGTTGTTACTATAGGTTTGGGTGATATGTCTCATGAGTTCAACTTTTCTAAATTTCGTAGACAACACCGTGAAGAGGAATTGCCTAGTAAGGATGAAATTATTGGTCTTCCTTCTATTGTCGAACCTCCTAGTGATCCTTTAGAACAATATTTGCTAGACCATGAAAATGATATGTTTATGAATGAAAGAAGGGAAAGAGATCAAGTATTATTTAAACAGGAACCCATCCTGAAACACAATTTGCCTATTGAAATCCTAGGGGATCCTCCTCCACCCAAGGGTGATCCTGTGTTTGAGCTTAAACTGTTACCTGATACTCTTAAATATGTGTATCTTGAAGAAAAGAAGATATATCCTGTTATTATTAGTGCTAACCTTTCAGAGCATGAAGAAGAGAGATTATTGAAAACTCTGAAGAAGCACCATGCTGCTATTGGATATACTCTCGATGATCTTAAGGGCATTAGTCCCACACTATGTCAACACAAAATAAATTTGGAGAAAGATGCCAAACCAGTTTGTGATCACCAACGACGTCTGAATCCTAAGATGAAAGAAGTGGTAAGAAAGGAAATACTAAAGCTACTTGAGGCAGCTATAATTTATCCCGTTGCTGATAGTCAGTGGGTAAGTCCTGTCCATTGTGTCCCTAAAAAGGGAGGTATTACTGTCGTTCCTAATGATAAAGATGAATTGATTCCTCAAAGAATTATTATAGGTTTTAGGATGGTAATTGATTTCCACAAATTAAATAAGGCTACTAAAAATATCATTACCCCTTACCTTTTATTGATCAAATGCTAGAAAGATTATCCAAACATACACATTTTTGCTTTCTAGATGGTTACTCTGGTTTCTCTCAAATACCTGTGTCAGCTGATGATCAATCTAAGACCACTTTTACTTGCCCTTTCGGTACTTTTGCTTATAGACGTACGCCTTTTGGTTTATGTAATGCACCTGCTACCTTCCAAAGATGCATGATGGCTATATTCTATGACTTTTGTGAAAAGATTTGTGAGGTTTTCATGGATGATTTCTCCCTCTATGGATCCTCTTTTGATGATTGCTTAAGCAACCTTGATCGAGTTTTGCAGAGATGTGAAGAAACTAACCTTGTCTTGAATTGGGAGAAGTGCCACTTATGGTTAATGAAGGTATTGTCTTGGGGCATAAAGATTCTGAAAGAGGTATTGAAGTTGATAAAGCTAAGGTTGATGCTATTGAAAAGATGCCATGTCCCAAGGACATCAAAGGTATAAGAAGTTCCCTTGGTCATGCCGGTTTTTATAGGAGGTTCATTAAGGACTTCTCAAAAATTTCTCGGCCTCTGACTAATTTATTCCAAAAAGATATACCATTTGTTTTTTATGATGATTGCGTAGAAGCATTTGAAATACTTAAGAAAGCGTTGATCTCCGCACCTATGCTTCAACCACCTGATTGGAATTTACCTTTTGAAATTATGTGTGATGCTAGTGACTATGCTGTAGGTGTTATTCTAGGGCAAAGAGTTGATAAAAATTAAATGTTATTCAATATGCTAGTAAAACTCTAGACAATGCTCAGAGAAATTATGCTACTACTGAAAAGGAATTCTTAGCAGTTGTATTTGCTTGTGATAAGTTCAGACCTTATATTGTTGATTCTAAAGTAACTATTCACACTGATCATGCTGCTATTAAATATCTCATGGAAAAGAAAGATGCTAATCCTAGACTTATTAGATGGGTCCTCTTGCAACAAGAATTTGATTTGCATATTATTGATAGAAAGGGTGCTGAGAACCCCGTTGCAGACAACTTGTCTAGGTTAGAAAATGTGCTTGATGACCCACTACCTATTGATGATAGCTTTCCTGATGCACAATTAAATGTCATAAATGCTTCTCATACTGCTCCATGGTATGCTGATTATGCTAATTATATTGTTGCTAAATTTATACCACCTAGCTTTACATACCAGCAAAAGAAAAGGTTCTTCTATGATTTGAGACATTACTTTTGGGATGACCCACATCTTTATAAAGAAGGAGTAGATGGTGTTATTAGATGTTGTGTACCTGAGCATGAACAGGAACAGATCCTACGCAAGTGTCACTCCGAGGCTTATGGAGGACACCATGCTGGAGATAGAACTGCACATAAGGTACTGCAATCCGGTTTTTATTGGCCTACTCTCTTCAAGGATGCTTGTAAGTTTGTCTTATCTTGTGATGAATGTCAAAGAATTGGTAATATTAGTAGACGTCAAGAAATGCCTATGAATTATTCACTTGTTATTGAACCATTTGATGTTTGGGGCTTTGATTATATGGGATCTTTTCCTGCCTCTAATGGATATACACATATTTTAGTTGATGTTGATTACATTTCTAAGTGGGTAGAAGCTATTCCAAGTAGTAGTGTTGATCATAACACCTCTATTAAGATGCTTAAAGAAGTTATTTTTCCGAGGTTTGGAGTCCCTAGATATTTAATGACTGATGGTGGTTCACATTTTATTCATGGTGCTTTCCATAAAATGCTTGCTAAATATGATGTTAATCATAGAATTGCATCTCCTTATCACCCTCAGTCTAGTGGTCAAGTAGAATTGAGCAACAGAGAACTCAAATTAATTTTGCAAAAGACTATTAATAGATCTAGAAAGAATTGGTCCAAGAAACTTGATGATGCATTATGGGCCTATAGAACTGCATATAAAAATCCTATGGGTATGTCTCCGTATAAAATGGTTTATGGAAAAGCATGTCACTTACCTCTCGAACTAGAACATAAGGCTTATTGGGCTATTAAAGAGCTCAATTATGATTTCAAACTTGCCGGTGAGAAGAGGTTATTTGACATTAGCTCACTTGATGAATGGAGAACCCAAGCCAATGAGAATGCCAAATTATTTAAAGAAAAAGTTAAAATATGGCATGACAAAAGGATACAAAAGCATGAGTTTAATGTAGGTGATTATGTATTGCTATACAACTCTCGTTTAAGATTTTTTGCAGGAAAACTTCTCTCTAAATCGGAAGGTCCTTACGTTATCGAGGACTATTGTTCCGGTGCCATAAAAATCAACAACATTGAAGGCACAAATCCGAAGGTGGTGAACGGTCAAAGAATTAAACATTATATCTCAGGTAATCCTATAAATGTTGAAACCAATGTTATTGAAATCATAACCCCGGAGAAATACATAAGAGACACTTTCCGAAATGTTTCAGACTCCGAAAAGGAATAGGTATGTGGTATGGTAAGTAAACCGACTCCAAAACAGTTCTAATGGCAATTTTCCTCCATTTTGGAATATTTAGAAAAATAAAAAAATAAGAAGCAGTCCGGGAAGGACACGAGAGCTCCACGAGGGTGGAGGGCACGCCCTACCCCCTGGGCGCGCCCCCTACCTCGTGGGCACCTTGTGTGCTCTCCGGACTCCATTTTCTTGCACGATACGTATTTTGGTCGGTAAAAATTCATTATATAATTTCCCGGAGGTTTTGACTCCTGTATCACGCAAATATCTCTCGTCCTTGTTTCGAGCTATTTTTCTGACAGATCTAGGTTGTCATGACGTCTTCAAGTGCCCCCAAGGACAAGGTTTTCGAGAAGGTCATCAACCCTTACCTCGCGGAAGTGCTCCAACACCCTCAAACCATTGAGATGCGTGAGGGGGTGCTGCACATCCGTGATGCTAAGGGACCAAGGAGGACCGGAAGCGTGGAGACAAGGCTCAAGGCAATGGAGCAACAAGTTTTCGTGTGCCAGGAGATGGTGTAACGCGGACTCGACACCAACCATATGATGATCGCGGAGTTCACCAACAACCACAAGTTGGATGCCAAGAACATTGGGGAGACCATCTTCAAGCTTCACGAGAAGATCGAGCACCTCCAAGCCCAAATCTATGACCTGCAAAACCAAAACTGTGAGTATGAATATAGATTCAAAAGGATGAGTTTGGCTGCAGATTTGAGGATCCAGGAGACTCGGTCATCCTTCTATGATGGCGAGCCTATGCCTTGGAAGAAGGACGACAAGCCTACATCATCAACAACTCCACCCTCTCCACCAACAAAGAAGAATTGAGTCTCGGGTATGGGCACTCCCCTTGGCAACTACCAAGCTTGGGGGAGTGCCCCGGTATCGTATCACCAACACTTCTATCTTTACCATTTTGCTTAGTTCGATCCTTTTGGTAATATCTTGATCTAGTAGAATAAAGTTTTAGTATGATCTAGTTGTGAGTTTTGCTTTATGATCCTTCTATGTGATCGAGTCCGTGAGATATATATAATAAAGATTAGTGTTGAGTCAAGGGCTTGATTATCTTGCCATGATCTTGAGGAATAAAAGAAAAGAGAAAGAATAAAAAGGAAATAAAAGAGATGATATGGATCTTATGGAGAGTAATGAGCTCACATAGAAAGAGTATAATGAATAAAAGTTGTTGAGAGTTGACAAACATAGTTTTAGTCATCGTTGCAATTAATAGGAAGTAATAAAGAAAGATAGGTCTTCACATATAAATACACTATCTTGGGCATCTTTTATGATTGTGAGCACTCATTAAAGTATGACATGCTAAAGAGTTGACGTTGGACAAGGAAGACAACATAATGGGTCATGTCTTCTTACATCTGAGATAAATTATATTGTCATGGATCATCGAACATGATTGAGCTTGCCTTTCCCCCTCATGCTAGCCAAAATTATTTGCACCAAGTAGAGATACTACTTGTGCTTCCAAACACCCTTAAACCAGTTTTGCCATGAGAGTCCACCATACCTACCTATGGATTGAGTAAGATCCTCCAAGTAAGTTGTCATCGGTGCAAGCAATAAAAACTTGCTCTCTAAATATGTATGACTTATTAGTGTGGGAGAAAATAAGCTTTATACGATTGTGTGATACGGAAGAAATAAAAGCGACGGACTGCATAATAAAGGTCCATATCACAAGTGGCAATATAAAGTGACCTTCTTTCGCATTAAGATTTTGTGCATCCAACCATAAAAGTGCATGACAACCTCTGCTTCCCTTTGCGAAGGGAATATCTTTTACTTTTATCTCCTACCTTACATAAGAGTCATGGTGATCTTCACCCTTCCTTGTTACATTTTATCTTTTGGCAAGCACAACATGTTGGAAAGATCCTAGTATATATGGCTAATTGGATGTGAGTTTTCATGAACTATTATTGTTGACATTACCCTTGAGGTAAAACGTTGGGAGGCAAACTATAAGCCCCTATCTTTCTCTGTGTCCGATTAAAACTCCATACCCATAAGTATTGCGCGAGTGTTAACAATTGTGAAAGACTATATGATAGTTGAGTATGTGAACTCGCTGAAAAGCTCTTATATTGACTCTTTCCTATGTTATGATAATTGCAATTGCTCCAATGACTGAGATTATAGTTTGTTAGTTTTCAATGAAGTTTATAATTCATACATGAAATTGTGATTGAATTGTTACTCTAGCATAAGAGATCATATGACAGAAATTATAAGTTGTTGTTCTAAGAATGATCATGATGCCCTCATGTCTATATTTTATTTTTATCGACACCTCTATCTCTAAACATGTGGACATATTTTTCGATTTCGGCTTTCGCTTGAGGACAAACGTGGTCTAAGCTTGGGGGACTTGATACGTCCATTTTGCATCATGCTTTTATATCGATATTTATTGCATTATGGGTTGTTATTACTCATTATGTCACAATACTTATTCCTATTCTCTCTTATTTTACAAGGTTTACATAAAGAGGGAGAATGCCGACAGCTGGGATTCTGGGCTGGAAAAGGAGCAAATATTAGAGACCTATTCTGCACAGCTCCAAAAGTCCTGAAACTTCACAGAACTCATTTTCAGAATATATATAATAAATACTGAGCGCAAGAAGTTCACCAGGGGGGCACACCCTGCCCACGAGGGTGGGGGCGCGCCCTACCCCCTGGGCGCCCCCCCTACCTCGTGGGCCCCCTGGTGGCCCTCCGATGACCATCTTATGCTATATGGAGTCTTTCGATGAGAAAAAATCATAAGCTATCTTTCTGGACGAGACTCCGCCGCCACGAGGCGGAACCTTGGCGGAACCAATCTAGAGCTCCGGCGGAGCTGTTCTGCCACGGAAACTTCCCTCCGGGAGGGGAAATCATCGCCATCATCATCACCAACGCTCCTCTCATCGGGAGAGGGCAATCTCCATCAACATGTTCACCAGCACCATCTCCTCTCAAACCCTAGTTCATCTCTTGTATCCAATTCTTGTCTCCAAGTCTGGGATTGGTACCTGTGGGTTGCTAGTAGTGTTAATTACTCCTTGTAGTTGATGCTAGTTGGTTTATTTGGTGGAAGATCATATGTTCAGATCCTATATGCATATTAATACCCCTCTAATTATGAACATGAATATGCTTTGTGAGTAGTTACGTTTGTTCCTGAGAACATGGGAGAAGTCTTGCTATTAATAGTCATGTGAATTTGGTATTCGTTCGATATTTTGATGAGATGTATGTTGTCTCTCCTCTAGTGGTGTTATGTGAACGTCGACTACATGACACTTCACCATTATTTGGGCCTAGAGGAAGGCATTGGGAAGTAATAAGTAGATGATGGGTTGCTAGAGTGACAGAAGCTTAAACCCTAGTTTATGTGTTGCTTTGTAAGGGGCTGATTTGGATCCATATGTTTCATGCTATGGTTAGGTTTACCTTAATACTTTTGTTGTAGCTGCGGATGCTTGCAATAGAGGTTAATCATAAGTGGGATGCTTGTCCAAGTAAGGGCAGTACCCAAGCACCGGTCCACCCACATACCAAATTATCAAAGTACCGAACGCAAATCATATGAACGTGATGAAAACTAGCTTGATGATATTCCCATGTGTCCTCGGGAGCACTTTACATCATATAAGAGTTTGCCCAGGCTTGTCCTTTGCTACACAAAGTATTGGGCCACCTTGCTGCACTTTATTTACTTTTGTTACTTGTTACTCGTTACAAATTATCTTATCACAAAACTATCTGTTACCTATTATTTCGGTGCTTGCAGAGAATACCTTGCTGAAAACCGCTTATCATTTCCTTCTACTCATGTTTGGTTCGAAACTCTTACTTATCAAAAGGACTATGATAGATCCCCTATACTTGTGGGTCATCACCCACCACACTACCTGGGACAAGAGGGACAGGGGGAGGAGTTTACAGGGCACTTATCTTTTTTCAATCTTAAATCTGTACGCACTAGCCAAATTTTAGTTCAAATAATGTAATCTCTCGAGTCCATGTGTGTGTGTTTTTAAGGTTTGCACTTGTATAATCAACATATTAATGAAAAAGATGAACCTTGTCAGGAACTCGTGCATGTATATGTCCACGGAGAGGTGAAATGCCTCTTTGTTAAAATAAACGAGTTTTCCCCGGCAGGCTATCCTGCCAGTACCCTTTTATTTCGCTGCTGGAGGACTAGGCCTACCGGTCATAAATAAAGGGGTCAGCCCCCCGCCAATCTCTTTTCACCAAAGGCCACTGCGACCATCCTGGTCGAAGCAACGTTCGAGTCCAACAATGGGAGCACCTAAGTTTCAAGGAGTGGCAAGGTTTTCGTATGCACAAGTTTTAGCTTACAGAACACTTATGGACAAGAGGTAGAACTTATCTGTTTGGCTTGCTGGAGATCGCAGTGGTGATTCATCTTCCCAATTTCTAGTAGAGGACAAGCTCACGGTAGGAACCTGCAGCCTCATGCAGATGGAAATGATGCAAGATGCGACCTTATCTATATGCATATGCAAATGCTCATGCAATGCTCTTGAAATTCTCATGCATGCATGCAACTTGTTGGGTGCTACCTCTTGAGCTTGCATTGGTTTTTCCCTTGAAAAGGAAAGGGTGATGCAGCAAAGTAGCGCAAGTATTTCCCACAGTTTTGAGAACCAAGGTATCAATCTAGTAGGAGACTATGCAACAAGCCATCGAATACCTGCACAAACAAACATCAACTTGCAACCAACGCGACAAAGGGGTTGTCAATCCCTTCATGGTTATTTGCAAAGTGAGATCTGATAGAGATGGATAAACAGTAAAGTAATATTTTTGGTTTATGGAACGGAAAGTAAAATATTGCAAAGTAAGGGAACGGTGAGAGAAATTGCAAGTAAACGGGAACTAATATGATGTAAAATAGAACCGGCGGCCATAGGTTTCACATGAGGCTTCTCTCAAGATAGAAATTATTATGGTGGGTGAACAAATTATTGCCGAGAAATTGATAGAAAAGCGCAAAGTTATGACAATATCTAAGGCAATGATCATGAATATAGGCATCACGTCCGTGTCAAGTAGACCAAAACGATTCTACATATACTACTATTACTCCACACATCGACTGACTGCTGCCTGCATCTAGAGTATTAAGTTCATAATAAAAGAGTAACGCATTAAGCAAGATGACATGATGTAGCGGGATTAAATCAAGCAATATGATGAAAACCCCATCTTTTTATCCTCGATGGCAACAATACAACACGTGTTGGTTCCCCTTGTGTCACTAGGATCGAGCACCGCAAGATTGAACCCAAAGCTAGGCACTTCTCCCATTGCAAGAAAAACCAATCTAGTTGGTCAAACCAAATCGATAGTTCAAAGAGACTTGCAAAGATATCAAATCATGCATATAAGAATTCAGAGGAGATTCAAATAATATTCATAGATAAGCTGATCATAAATCCACAATTCATCGGATCTCGGCAAACACACCGCAAAAGAATATTACATCGAATAGATCTCCAAGAACATCGAGGAGAACTTTGTATTGAGAATCAAAGAGAAAGAAGAAGCCTGCTAGCTACTAGCTATGGACCCGTAGGTCTAAAGTAAACTACTCACGCTTCATCAGAGAGGCAATGATGTTGATGTAGAAGCCCTCCGTGATTGATTCCCCCTCCGGCAGGATGTCAGAAAAGGCCCCAAGATGGGATCTCACGGGTACAAAAGGTTGCGGCGGTGGAAAAGTGGTTTCATGGCTCCCCTGGATGTTTTCGGGGCATAAGAGTATATATAGGAGGAAGAATTAGGTCAGGAGAGCTACAAGGGGCCCATAGGATCGGGGGCGCGCCCACCCGCTGGGCGCGCCCTCCACCCTTGTGGCCGCCTCGAGGCTTCTCTGACTTGCACTCCAAGTCTCCTGGGTGTCTTCTGGTCAAAGAAAAATCATCGCGAAAGTTTTATTCCGTTTGGACTCCGTTTGGTATTCCTTCTGCAAAACTCTAAAACAAGGGGAAAAACAGAAACTGGCACTGGGCTCTAGGTTAATAGGTTAGTCCCAAAAATCATATAAATTAGCATATTAATGCACATAAAACATCCAAAACCGATAATATAATAGCATGGAACAATCAAAATTATAGATATGTTCGAGACGTATCATCGGGGGCCCCAGCACTTCATTTATTTCTCTGTTTCTCAGGGTCTGTGCTTGGCTTTATACAAGGGGTTACATGCAACTGAGGCAAGGCTTGCACAAAAGGGTGGCTGCCGAGCAGGGCCCGACAGCCGCACCTTACGGGTAGAACTTGTGGAGATGCTCCATATTCCATGTGTTTTGCAATTGAATGCCATCTCCAGTCTCTAGACGGACTGTGCCAGGTGTGGTGACTCAAACTACCTGGTAAGGGCCTTCCCACCTCGGCATCAACTTGTTTGTACCCTTGGCGAACTGAACGCGCCTAAGGACAAGGTCGCCTTCCTCAAAACACCGGGCATGAACCCTGCGGTTGTGATAGCGATGCAGGGCTTGCTGATAGCGTGCAGCACACGTAGTAGCCCGGAGACGGTTCTCCTCGAGTAGCACAACATCGTCATGCCGGTGCTGATCTTGCGTTACTTCATCATAGGCAAGCACTCGAGGAGACTAATACGTCTTCGTCGTATCTATAATTTTTGATTGTTCCATGGCAATATTATACAACTTTCATATACTTTTGACAACTTTTTATACAATTTTTGGGACTAACATATTGATCCAGTGCCCAGTGCCAGTTCCTGTTTGTTGCATGTTTTTTTTTGCAGAAAATCCATATCAAACGGAGTCCAAACGGGATAAATACTTACGAAGATTTTTTGGAATATATGTGATTTTTGGGAAGAAGAATCAACGCAAGACGATGCCCGAGGGGGCCACGAGGCAGGGGCACGCCCCAGGGGGTGGGCGCACCCTTGACCCTCATGGCCACCCTATAAGGCGATTGGTGCCCTTCTTTCGCTGCAAGAAAGCCAATATCCGGATACAAATTGTGTTAAAATTTCAGCCCAATCGGAGTTACGGATCTTCGGGAATATAAGAAACGGTGAAAGGCTAGAATCAGGAACGCAGTAACAGAGAGAGACAGAGAGACAGATCCAATTTCGGAGGGGCTCGCGCCCCTCCGCCGCCATGGAGGCCATGTACTAGAGGGGAAACCCTTCTCCCATCTAGGGAGAAGGTGAAGGAAGAATAAGAAGAAGAAGGGGGGCTCTCTTCCGGTGGTGCCGGAACGCCGCCGGGGCCATCATCATCACCTCAATATACACCAACACCTCCGTATCTAAACCAACATCATCATCACCTTCCCCCATCTATCTACAGTGGTCCACTCTCCCACAACCAGATGTACCCTCTACTTGAACATGGTGCTTTATGCTTCATATTATTATCCAATCATGTGTTGCCATCCTATGATGTCTGAGTAGATTTTCGTTGTCCTATCGGTAATTGGTGAATTGCTATGATTGGTTTAATTTTCTTGTGGTTATGTTGTTGTCCTTTGGTGCCCATCATATGAACGCGCGCGTGGATCACACCATACGGTTAGTTGTATGTGGAGGGCAAGAGTGACAGAAGCTTCAACCTAGCATAGAAATTGATGCATACGGGATTGAAGGGGGGCCAATATATCTTAATGCTATGGTTGGGTTTTACCTTAATGAACGTCAGTAGTTACGATGCTTGCTAATAGTTCCAATCATAAGTGCATATAATTCGAAGTCAGGGATGACATGCTAGCAGTGGCCTCTCCCACATAAAACCTGCTATCGATCTAGTAAAGTAGTCAATTGCTTAGGGACAATTTCGGAACTCTTACCACCACTTTTCCACATTCGCTATACTAACTTTATTGCTTCTTTACCTAAAACAGGCCTAGTTTTTATTTACATAATCTTTATATTCTTGCAAACCTATCTCGTTACACCTACAAAGTACTTCTAGTTTTATACTTGTTCTAGGTAAAGCGAACGTCAAGCGTGCATAGAGTTGTATCGGTGGTCGATAGAACTTCAGGGAATATTTGTTCTACCTTTAGCTCCTCGTTGGGTTCGACACTCTTATTTATCGAAAGAGGCTACAATTGATCCCCTATACTTGTGGGTTATCAGAGACCCGTAAATGAGTTCGGTGGGGATAACCACTTGTGCCCCATAGACTAGGGAGAAGGGAGTCTGCTCGGTAGCTCAGTTTGGTGTCGTTCTGAGGGACCAGAGAACTACTGGCAGCTCATCGATCCACTACCTTCCGTGCTTCTGCAGCGCATCAAAGGTTCTTATTTCGAGTCCTCACAACATTTCAGCGTTCGCCCTGTCAGCTTGTCCATTGCTTCTAGGATGTGCAACAAGGGAAAATGAGATCTTGCTTCCGAGGGCATGAACATATTGCATGAAGGCACTGCTCGTGAATAGGGTGCCGTTGTCGGTAATGATTCTTGTCGGGACTCCAAAACGGCACACCAATTCCTTTAAGAACTTGATAGCTGACTGAGTAGTCACCTTTCTTACAGTAGCTACTTCCGGCCACTTTGTAAACTTGTCGATAGAAACGAACAAGAATTCAAAGCCCCCGGCAGCTCGAGGGAAAGGGCCGAGGATATCGAGCCCCCAGAACGAAAACGGCCATGACAAAGGGATTGTCTTAAGAGCTTCTGCAGGCAGGTGGATGTCTTTGGAATGGAACCGGCAGGCTCACACTTGGTGAATAGCTCAACCGCATCTTGGAGGGTTGTGGGCCAATAGAATCCTTGCCGGAATGCTTTCCCAACTAATGCCCTTGATCCAATGTGGGAGCCGCACATGCCTCGTGTATCTCAGCCAGCAGTTCCTTTCCTTCTTCCCGGTAGATGCACTTAAATTTCACACCGTTGGGCCTCCTTCTGTACAGAGTGTCATCAACAAACTGATACATACTGGCCCTTCAGGCTACTCTTTCAGCCTCATCTTGGTCATCGGGAAGTTCTCCAGTTTGGAGAAAGTGGACTATGTGCCTCGCCCAAGTTGGAGCCTGGGGCTCGGGAACAAGGACTAGCGGCTCCTCCTCAACTGCGGGGGCACGTTCCTCATTCGCGGGGACCATAGGCACATCTGGAGGGTGTGGTCCGTCAAGTGATGGGGAGTTGTTTCTGGTAGGGTCCCTACCAGGAGCATTGTATCGCTCTATCGGGAGAGGCTTACCGGAGTCCCTCTTTCTCCTTTCCCGGGCCATTTTTGCTGGGGATACGGAGGGTTGAGTAAGGCGGAGAACAAAAGTTCCTGGTTGCATAGGAAGCTTCTGCGCAGCACACTTTGATCGATGATCAGCTCTGCTGTTTTCCACATGGCGTACGTGCTCTGTTTGCAATCCATCAAAGCGCTCCTCCAATCTTCTCACTTCCTCAACGTATGCCTCCATCAATGGACTTTGGTAATCCTTGTTGACTTGTCTCACCACAAGCTGTGAATCTCCTCGAATGATCAGCTTACTAATTCCCAATTCTACGGCAATCCTGAGCCCGGCAAGGAGCCCTTCATATTCTGTTGTATTGTTGGTCGCCTCTTCCTGAGCAAAGTGCATCTGGATGACGTACTTAAAGTGCTCCCCGGAGGGGGCCATGATAAGCACGCCAGCTCCTACACCTTGTAGGGAAAAGGCACCATCGAAATACATGATCCATTCTTGGGGTGCTTCCTTGCCGGGGATAACTATTTCCGGTGTTTCCTCATCAGGGGTTGGCGTCCATTCTGCAATAAACTCTGCCAATGCCTGCTACCTCTTAAGCACTGCATTGGTTTTCTCTTGAAGAGGAAAGGGTGATGCAGCAAAGTAGCGTAAGTATTCCCCTCAGTTTTCGAGAACCAAGGTATCAATCCAGTAGGAGACTACACGCAAGTTGCCTCCCACCTACACAAACAAATAAGAACCTTGCAACCAACGCGATAAAGGGGTTGTCATTCCCTTCACGGCCACTTGCAAAAATGAGATCTGATAGAGATAATAAGATAAATATTATTGGTATTTTTATGATATAGATTGAAAGTAAAGATTGCAAAGTAAAATAGATTGGAAACTTATATGATGGAAAATAGACCCTGGGGTCATAGGTTTCACTAGTGGCTTCTCTCAAAATAGCATAAGTATTACGGTGGGAGAAAAAATTACTGTCGAGCAATTGATAGAAAAGTGCATAATTATGAGAATATCTAGGCATGATCATGTATATAGGCATCACGTCCGCGACAAGTAGACCGAAATTATTCTACATCTACTACTATTACTCCACACATCGACCGCTATCCAGCATGCATCTAGAGTATTAAGTTCATAAGAACAGAGTAACGCATTAGGCAAGATGACATGATGTAGAGGGATAAACTCAAGCAATATGATATAAACCCCATATTTTTATCCTCGATGGCAACAATACAATACGTGCCTTGCTGCCCCTGCTGTCACTGGGAAAGGACACCACAAGATTGAACCCAAAGTTAAGCATTTCTCCCATTGCAAGAAATATCAATCCAGTAGGCCAAACCAAACTAATAATTCGAAGAGACTTGCAAAGATAACAAATCATACATAAAAGAATTTAGAGAAGAACCAAACATTGTTCATAGATAATCTTGATCATAAACCCACAATTCATCGAATCCCGACAAACACACCGCAAAAAGAATTACATCGAATAGATCTCCAAGAAGATCGAGGAGAACTTTGTATTGAGATCCAAAGAGAGAGAAGAAGCCATCTATCTAATAACTATGGACTCGAAGGTCTGTGGTAAACTACTCACACATCATCGGAGAGGCTATGGTGTTGATGTAGAAGCCCTCCATGATCGATTCCCCCTCCGGCGAAGCTCCGAAAAAGGCCCCAAGATGGGATCTCTTGGGTACAGAAGGTTGCGGCGGTGGAAATAGGGTTTTGTGGTGCTCTCGGATGTTTTTGGGGTATATGAGTATGTATAGGCGAAATAAGTCGGTCAGGGGAGCCACGAGGGGCCCACGAGGGTGGGGGGTGCGCCTGCCCCCCTGGGCGCGCCTCCCAGCCTCGTGGCCTCCTTGATGCTTCCTTGACGTCCACTCCAAGTCTCCTGGATTGCGTTTGTTCCAAAAATCACTCTCCTGAAGGTTTCATTCCGTTTGGATTCCGTTTGATATTCCTTTTCTGCGAAACACTAGAATAGGCAAAAAGACAGCAATTTGCACTGGGTCTTTGGTTAGTAAGTTAGTCCCAAAAATAATATAAAAGTGTATGATAAAGCCCATTAAACATCTAAAAAAGATAACATAATAGCATGGAACAATCAAAAATTATAGATACGTTGGAGACGTATCAATGCCCTGCTCTGAATTGTAGACGTGCTCTCAAACTTCAGGCCAAAACTGGACAACTCCAAAGCCCACTCCACTATTATGTCGGTAGCCTCAGGATTTCGGAGTAACCTTTGCAAAGGGAAGCGATTGACAACTGTGATTTCATGGGCTTGGAAGTAGTGGCGCAGGTTCCTTAAGGCCATGATGAGACCAAAGATCAACTTTTGCACACCAGAGTACCTCGATCTAGCCCGTTGTAGCAAGGAACTAACGAAGTATACTGGGCGCTACACCACTTTCTTCCTTGTCGTCTCCTTGGAGTCGCCATCACTGCCGTGCTCCCTTCTGTCCTGAACCTTATCTGGCTCTGCGGGGCCTTGCCCACTTTCTGCTTCTTCCACTTCCCGATGTGCCACCAAAGCTGCGCTAACCACTTGATTGGTTGCCGCCAAGTATAGCAGCAATGGCTCTTGTAGTTTGGGGGAAACCAAGGTGGGCACAGAGGACAAGTAGGCCTTCATCTCTTGCAAAGCCGCATCTGCTACTCGGTCCCACTTCATGGGCCCTGCCTTTTTCAGGATTTTGAAGAACGGCAGGGCACGCTCGGCAGACTTGGAAATGAATCTGCTTAGCGCAGCAACACACCCTGTCAGGCGCCTCACATCCTTAACTGTCCTGGGCGCCTGGATTTGCTTGATAGCCTTGATCTTGTCGGGGTTAGCTTCGATCCCTCGATGGGACACGAAGAACCCAAGTAGCTTGTCGGAGGGAACGTCAAACACACACTTCTCCGGGTTGAGCTTCAAGTTGATCTTGCATAAATTAGAAAATGTCTTTTCCAAATCCTAGACGAGGGTTGCACTGTCCTTGGTATTGACCACAATATCATCCATATAAGCCTCAATGTTCCTATGCAGCTGTGGCTCAATACCAATCTGGACTGACCTTGCAAAAGTAGACCTGACACTCTTCAATCTGAATGGCATGCGGACAAAGCAGTACGTACCATATGAGGTGATGAATGAAGTCTTCTCTTCATATCCTTTGGCCATGAAGATTTGGTGATAACCGGAATATGCATCCAAAAAGGAGAGCAAATCACAGCCTAAAGTGGATTCCACAATCTGATCAATGCATGACAAGGGAAATGGGTCCTTCGGGCAAGCCTTGTTGAGATCTGTGAAATCTATGCAAAGTCTCCATTTCCCATTAGCCTTGCGAACGACCACCAGATTTGCTAACCATGTTGGATGTAGAACTCCTCTGACCAAACCAGCTGCCGCAAGCTTCTTAATCTCTTCTGCAATAAACTGATGTCTCTCCAATGCTTGCTTCCAAATTTTCTACTTGATAGGTCGGTCATGTGAGCAGACAGCAAGGTGGTGCTTGATTACCTCCTTGGGAACACCAGGGAAAATCAGATGGTTGCCAGGCAAACACATCGATATTCGCCTACAAGAAGGCAACGAGCGTGCTTTCCTCTTTGTCATCAAGGGTGGCGCTGATAGTGAAAGTACCATGAATGCCAGCCAGCCCTGCCGGGACCTTCTTCACTTGTGGTGCAGCAACCTTGGATCTCTTGTTGTTGGAACTCTCCGGCAAGTCATCGATGGGCGTGGCCCACTCCGAAGAGATATGCTTTCCGGATTCCTTGTTGGTGTCCCTGATATCCTTCTTCTTTCCTCTGTTCTCCTTGGCAGGAACTCCTGCTGCCGCTGCTTCTGCCGTGACTGCATCTTGGTAAATCTTATCCACGCAAATGATTGCATCCTTCTCATCTGATGGGATGGAAATGACTCCTACCGGCCCAGGAATCTTCAAGTTGTTGTAGCCTATAGGCATAGTGGGATGCCGCCATGAATTTAGCCAGGGTTGGGCGTCCAAGAATCCCATTGTACGGTAGGGGGAGGTCGGCCACATCAAACACAAACTTCTCAGTCCGGTAGTTCAGTTCTCCCTCAAATTTCACGGGTAATGTGATCGTTCCTTTAGGATGACTATTGTCGGGATTAACATCTTGAAACGTACCCGTGTTCTTTAGTTCTTCCTCTGCTATCTGAAGTTTGCTGATAACCCTTGGGGAAATCAGATTCAACCCAGCCCCGCCGTCAACTAACATCTTTGTGACTTTGAGGTTGCGAATTGTTGGAGAAACCAACAATGGCAGACATCCTATCGCAGTGGTACGGTCAGGATGGTCCTCTTCGTTGAAGATGATGGGCGTGCGTGACCATTTGAGCGGCTTCCGAGCCTCTGCTAGCTGCTGGCTCCATGCCACTGACCTCACGTGCCCACCGTTTGAGTTGTCGGTGAGAGGAGTGCAGGGATGCCCCTTGTCAATGCACAGGGCATCAGTGGCCTTTTGAAACTCCTGCTCACTGGTTTCCTCTTCATCCCCTCCATCACTCTCATCATTGCAATCTTCCTTCTCTCGACCGCTGGCGGGTTTTCCTTCGTTATGGAAGGGTTTGCCGGGGCGATTTGCTTCACCGCCTCGGCCCTTCCTGCCAGCGACATTCTGACCTTTTTCCTTATTGCACTTCTCATATTCTGCTATCTGCCTCTTGACAAGTTGTTCAACCTGATGACACTCTTGAATATCATGGCCCTTGGTCCGATGAATTTTACAGTACGGACCATCGCCTTTCCTAGCCTCCTCGGCAGCCGCAGCCTCCCGACAGTCAGCGCACATGGGAGCTTCCTTCCCAGAGGCTTTGGCCCTGGCCTTCTTGCTGGTACTGAGTGTGCCCGATCCTTCGACAATTATCACTGCCTTATCCTTGCGCCTCTGCGCTTCTTGCTCTTCTTCTGACTGGTGGATTCATCGTCATCTTCTGAGTCGATGTTGATGCAATCTTCTTCTCCGGGGAGTTTCCTCCCTTCCTCCATCCAAGCACACTTGTCCACCAAGGTGAAAAGCTCCTTCACAGTCTTGGGCAACCGCACATTCATCTTGGAACAAATCTTGTGGTTGCGCACATCGGACTGGAAGGCAGCTATCACATCTGTTGGATGGATATTTGGGATGTTCCTGTGGACTCTGCTGAATCTCTGTAAATACTTCCGGAGAGTCTCTCCTTCTTTCTGCTGGAGTAGCTGCAAGCCGCTGGGCTGCCCTAGTTCTTGATGGTCGCCAGTGAAAGCACCAATGAACTCATGGCATAGGTCAGCCCATGACGAAATGGAGTTCTCTAGTAGGTGCATCAGCCAAGACCTCACATTGGACTTGAGCGCCAAAGGGAAGTAGTTGGCGAACTCCTTATCATCTCTTCCCCTGATAGCTTGAATGACAATGGCGTAGATGCTCAGAAACTTTGCCGGGTTTAGCTTCCCATCATACTTCTCAGGTATCTCTGGCTTAAAGGTGCGGACGGACGGCCAACGAACTTGCCGTTGCTCATGAGTAAAGGCAGGTACCCAACCTCGAAAGGTAGGTACCCACCAACCTCGAGCGCGGGCTGGTCAACGTCGGGTCCGCCGCATCCATTGGTCCAACGGTGGTCGTTGTGGCGTCGCTCGACGGCGACAAACGCGTCTCCCCTCCACCTGTCCTTCGGGGCTCGCCGTTGGTCTGGACGTGCTCGGGGGGTCAGAAGAGCCAATCGAGACATCATTAGGCTCTTGGTTCTGCCGCGCTCGCGCCGGTTGTCGTGATGGGGACTTTACTGTGGGAGTGCCCCTTCCGTATGACCAGCAGCTCGAGCCGTCGTCATCGCTAAGGAGGCCGTGGCAGTCTAGCTCCCTGCGAGCCCCCAGCCTTGGCGAAACCGAGCAGACTCTGGATGGTGGCTCGCCACTCGTCCATCTGATCGGCTGTCGGCGGAAACCTCAATAGCAGCTGGGCTCGCGACATGGCTTCCGTGGCAGTGCTTGGCATAGGTCATGATGATGTAGACTGCACCGTCGCTCGACTTCTGACGGTGCCAGTGGTGACAGCACCACATCCTTGCTGCTGCGAGGCGGCTGTCGGTGTCAAAACCGGCGGATCTCGGGTAGGGGGTCCTGAACTGTGCATCTGAGGTTGATGGTAACAGGAGACAAGGGACACAAAGTTTTACCCAGGTTCGGGCCCTATTGATGGAGGTAATACCCAACATCCTGCTTGATTAATATTGATGAGTATGGGGGTTACAAGAGTTGATCTACCACGAGATCGTAATGTCTAAAACCCTAAAAGTCTAGCCTATATGATAATGATTGTGATTGCCTCTATGGACTAAACCCTCCGGGGACTGGGGTTGTACAAAGTCGATTACAGAGAAAGGAATCTTCATATCCGAACGCCAAGCTTGCCATCCATGCCAAGGAGAGTCCTATCCGGACACGGGTGAGAGTCTTCGGTCTTGTATCTTCATAGCCCATCTGTCCGGCCCATGTCCAATAGGTCGGACGCCCGAGGACCCCATAGTCCAGGACTCCCTCGGTAGCCCCTAAACCAGGCTTCAATGATGAGGTGTCCGGCGCGCAAATTGTCTTCGACATTGCAAGGCGGGTTCCTCCTCCGAATACTCCAAAATAGCCTTCGAACACAAAGAACGTGTCCGGCTCTACAAAACAAGCACCACACACAACCGCAGAGAGTATAATATTCCACGAGTCCAATCCACTGATAGCTTTTTGTAGCATGACAACACATCACCACCCGGTCATTATTTTGAACCATTTTTCGGCCTGCCGCTTCATATTTCGAGATGCGGTTTTACTAGCATGTCTTGTCAAAGCAGAGATTGTGTCCCCTTATTGAGGGATTCTCATCAATGCGGGCGTGGATAATCCAACCGTGTCGTCTGCACGCCCCTTGGGAAATAGGCGAGTTTTAAGGTTAGTGGGGAGGCACTTGATATTTGTTGCCTTTATAAAGGGATAATGACTCACCCCCTTTCACCCACGCCTTCTCTCTCTCTCTGCCCATTCATTCTCGAGCTCCAGCGCTCAAGCTTCTATCCTTTCCGCCTCCAAAAAGCACTCCAACCATGTCCGAATCCAGAGCGCAGGGCAAGTGGATGGTCTCCTCCATCAAGGAGAAGGACATCACCCAGCTCCGAGGGGGCGGATATTTGGCCAAGGAAATCGCCCATCGGCTTCCGACCAAGGGACAGATCGTCCCTACCCCAGAGCCCCAGGAGAGGGTAGTTTTCATCCCCCACTTCGTCTGCGGGCTGGGATTTCCACTCCACCCATTCGTCTGCGGACTTATGTTCTATTATGTGATAGATTTCCATGATCTAGCCCCAAATTCCGTCCTCAACATCTCGACATTTATTGTCGTGTGGGAGGCTTTCCTCCACGTCCCACCCCATTTTGGATTGTGGCTAAAGATCTTCAATGTGAAGCCGAAGGTGGTGGGTGGCCAACACACAGAGTGTGGAGGCGCCATGGTGAGCATGATTCCCAATGTCACATGGCCCGAAGGCTCCTTTGTGGAGACTGTCAAAGGGTGGTAGCAATTGTAGTTCTATATCACAGAGCCCCACGACGCCACCTGGGCCACAGCTCTAGAATTCAAGTCTGGCGCCCCAATGCGGCTCACTTCCTAGCTAGAGAAGGGCCTAAATTGGGTTTCGTCAGATGAGCTGACAACGTTGCAGACGCGCATCCAGCGCATGGTGGACAAGAACGTCAAACTTGTCAACGTGATTCAGGTGATGCTTGCTCGCCGGATCCTGTCGTGCCAAAGCCGGACTTGCCACTTGTGGGAGTTCGATCCGGCCAAGCATCGGACCTTGCAACAGTTCTTCAGCACTACGCAAGAAGATATTTGGAAGGTGCTCTTTAAGGCCGACGAGACATGGCCAGCAACGGCCGAAGACCGCAGGCACGACCTAGCCCATCCCGCAAGTGCGGTAAGTTTTCCGTATTTCAAGGTGTAGCCTTTACTTGCATACACAAGGAAGATGTCTAAACTTCCCTATTTGTTTTTTCAGGGCTGGACAAATAAGGCAGAGCAGATTCTGTGTCTGGCTCCACTGCCCGAAGAACCAGCTATCCCGCTTCTGACAAAGATGTTGGTTCCGGCGCCCTATCAAGCGCCGGAGAAGAAGGCCAAGAAGAAGGCCAAGGGGACCAGGGGTGGTCTCCGCCATACGGGCACTTCGGACGCGACATCCGAAGACGCCGACACCCACTCCCCTCCCGCCACTGACGACGAGGGGGAGGAGGAAAGCGATTCTCCCCCTAAGGGGGGAAGGAAGAAAAGGGCGGCCTCCATGCATCCGGAGGCAGAGGCATCCAAGAAAGGGAAGGCCTCTGCCGTGGACAACCCCCCGTGGGACGTCGACAGCGGCTCAGAGTGGCGCCCCAGGGATAAGCCCCTGGCCGAATCGTAAGTACTCAAAGACGCACTCAAATATCCAGCTTCTTTACATCATAGTTCTAACATGTTGAATCATGCATTTGAAGTCCGTCTCGTTCCAACCTCGAGCGATCCTCATCTTCGGGGAATTCGTTGGACCCGAAGGTGATGGACAACAGGTCCCTTTCGACGGCCTCCTCTCCCAGGGCCATGGATGACACCGAGGTACTATCCCGAAGGACCCCAGGCTAGGGAGAGATGCGAGAGGCCGTCAGGGCGGGGCCAGAGGGTAAAATCTCGGCCGCCGGACACATGGGAGAGCGAATCCCCATGGAGACTGGCGATGGGGGCCATACCCAATTCGGTTCCCAGCCGAATACGGCTCCGGAGACCTATACGGCTCTGGAATCCGGCAAGCAGCCTCCTACAGAAGAAGGAGGTATGCCTATTCCGCTGGTTATCTTTGTCCAACCAGAGGCACTGGATACTCTACTGGAAGCACTGCGAAGTGCTTCCATTGGCGAGGGACACCGTACCCTCATGGGTGCGGTGATTGAGAAGATTTAGTCCGCGAAGAGCGGAATGACCGAAGCCTGCGCAAGCCTTCTAACAGGCTTTGAGGTAAGCGATGCATTCATGTGAAAAGAAAGTTACAGTATAGACAGTAGCCCCTGAGACTCTGTCCGGTGTTCGGAAAGAAAAGCCGAACAGAGGATCAAATTGTTTTTCGCATGAGACTAACCATATATGTCTTTGTAAATAAGAAGGCATCAATGCTAGCCGCGACTTCTCATGTTGCTGAAGTCTCTGGACTGAAGTAGAGGCTGAAATAGACCAAGGAAGAGCACGGCTGTGCGAAAAAGCAGCTGGAGGACACCCAAGGTATGCAATGACCTTGTGTATGTCCAGAAGGGATGAATGGTTTGTGCTGATCATAGTGCCATGATATTTATTAGGGTCGGCGACCAAGGTGGAGGCCCTCAAGAAGGCGCTGGCAGAGGCCAAGGAGAGAGCGGCAAAGGAACAAGCCGCTCGGGAGAAACACAGGGCCAGGGTTGGCGAGGTCCAGCAGGAGCTCTAGGATGTTGTGCAGAAATGCGAGTCCTTGGAGTGCTACAATGCGGACCAAGAGTCCGAACTCGCTAAGGCCTGCCAAAGTGCACAAGAGGCCCGGACTGAAGCCCAAGGCGCCCTTCAGGAAATCCAAGAGGCCAAGAAAATCGCGGCGGGTAAGGCTTTCATTATGCAAAGCAAGTATGTAAAGAAGAGGCGTTTGAGAATCTGCCGTGTAGTGTTTCTGACGTTGCAGAATTCTTCCGAGCCGAAGAGGGGAGCTCAAGGGATAAGATGTTCTGGTCGCAATACCTTGTGCCAGAACATCTGGTGCCCTTTAGCGATCATCTTAAACAGCTGGTTGAGCTGCATAGGGTGGCCGAACTAGCCATGAAGGATTTGATAATCCAACTATGGCCTGCCGAAGCCATACCCAGCAGCTACTTCAGGCTCGTGAAGCGGCTGGTCGATGCCTGCCCTCGGCTTGATGCCATTAAGCGATCGGTCTGCATAGAAGGTGCGCAGATGGCCTTCGCCCGTGTCAAGATACAATGGGCAAAGATGGACGCCATCAAGCTCGCAACTAAAGGACCGCCCACGGGCAAGGAGCACCGCACGCCCGAGCGGTATTTTGAAGATGTCCTGAAGGGATCCCGTATTGTAGAAGGGCATTGTTCAAAAGACATTATCTTTGAATGAAATCATTCATATTGTCCCTTCCTGTATGATGAAAACAAGGCTGATATGTAATATAATGCTTTGCTGTTTATTATTTAAAATTTTACATCATGTGCTGCCGTTTTATTAACTCTGAGATTTGGCCAGTCGTCGGCTTCAGCCCCCACATAGGTAGTACGGGGGTGTTCAGGATGGATCTAAAACACTCTTTTCCAAAAGTTTGGTCCTTGAAGGAGGTGTTTAGCGCAACGAACTAGACAATCGGACTATGTGGCTTTATCACCCTCACTTAGCCATAGGAGTTTGACAATAGAATTTTAGGCGCAACCCCTAGTATTCATGAGTCCAACCTAGGGTGATGTAAGCACCTGATCGGGTAAAGACCGATTCATCGCATAATGCGGAAAAAATAGCAAAATATCTCTAACCTCCGAACAGCTGACCGGCTCACACCGCATCATGACAGTCAGTTTTTGGCTTTCTCTACTGAGGTGCTCATCCGGATAAACTAGGTCACAATCCCAGTAGTTCTCCCTTTACTACCCTAGCCGATAGAGTGGAACGTAAGGTAGTAAGCACAGGAGCCGGGCAACCCAACTATTGACCAAAGACATGATTCGGAGCCAATGCATATAATGCTGAAATTCGGGGTGCCGAACTATAGTATAAAAGTTTTTGGACTTGTTGCCATAGTATGGGGCGCAATAAATCCCCTGGCGAATTACGGCATACCAAAGTGTACGGGTGCAAATAAGAATAACGAAATATAAATGAAGTAGTAAGCTAATGCCACATAAATTTGGCCGCAAACTGCTTCCATTGTGATTTTGATTAATACGTCAAAGCATATTTGTACAAATAGTGCGATAAGCAACAGTGGCTATTTGACATGCCAAGACCAAGGGGGGGCTGCGTACGGGTCCTGAAAACAGGTAGAATGATCGCTAAGAAGAACTGATGTCTACTACGCAACCTTCTTCTTGTAGACGTTGTTGGGCCTCCAAGTGCAGAGGTTTGTAGGACAGTAGCAAATTACCCTCAAGTGGATGACCTAAGGTTTATCAATCCGTGGGAGGCGTAGGTTGAAGATGGTCTCTCTCAAACAACCCTACAACCAAATAACAAAGACTCTCTTGTGTCCCCAACACACCCAATACAATGGTAAATTGTATAGGTGCACTAGTTCGGCGAAGAGATGGTGATACAAGTGCAATATGGATGATAGATATGAGTATTTGTAATCTGAAAATGTAAAAACAACAAGGTAACTAATGATAAAAGTGAGCGTAAACGGTATTACAATGCTAGGAAACAAGGCCTAGGGTTCATACTTTCACTAGTGCAAGGTCTCTCAACAATAATAACATAATTGGATCATATAACTATCCCTCAACATGCAACAAAGAGTCACTCCAAAGTCACTAATAGAGGAGAACAAACGAAGAGATTATGGTAGGGAACGAAACCACCTCAAAGTTATCCTTTCTGATCGATCTATTCAAGAGTCCGTCGTAAAATAACATGAAGCAATTGTTTCCGTTCGATCTATCATAGAGTTCGTACTAGAATAACACCTTAAGATACAAATCAACCAAAAACCTAATGTCACCTAGATACTCCAATGTCACCTCAAGTATTCGTGGGTATGATTATATGATATGCATCACAGAATCTCAGATTCGTCTATTCAACCAACACAAAGAACTTCAAAGAGTGCCCCAAAGTTTCTACCGGAGAGTCAAGACGAAAATGTGTGCCAACCCCTATGCATAAGTTCACGAGGTCACGGAACTCGCAAGTTGATCACCAAAACATACATCAAGTGGATCACGTGATCTCGCATTGTCACCACAGATAAGCACATGCAAGACATACATCAAGTGTTCTCAAATCCTTAAAGACTCAATACGATAAGATAACTTCAAAGGGAAAACTCAATCCATTACAAGAGAGTAGAGGGGGAGAAACATCATAAGATCCAACTGCAATAGCAAAGCTCGCGATACATCAAGATCATGCCACCTCAAGAACACGAGAGAGAGAGAGAGAGAGAGAGAGAGAGAGAGAGAGATAGAGAAAACACATAGCTACTGGTACATACCCTCAGCCCCGAGGGTGAACTACTCCATCCTCGTCAATTAGAGCACCAGGATGATGAAGATGGCCACCAGAGAGGGATTCCCCCCCTCCGGCAGGGTGCCGGAATAGGGACCCGATTGGTTTTTGGTGGCTACAGAGGCTTGCGGTGGTGGAACTCCCGATCTATTGTGCTCCCCGATGTTTTTAGGGTATATTGATATATATAGGCGAAAGAAGTCGGTCAGGGGGAGGGCCCCATGAGGGTGGGGGCCCGCCCAGGGGGTAGGGCGCGCCTCCCTGCCTCGTGGCTTCCTCGAAGATTCCCTTACGTCTACTCCAAGTCTCTTGGATTGGTTCCATTCCAAAAATAACTCCCCCGAAGGTTTCATTCCGTTTGGACTCCGTTTGATATTCCTTTTCCTCGAAACACTTAAATAGGCAAGAAAACAGCAATTTGGGCTGGGCCTCTGGTTAATAGGTTAGTCCCAAAAATAATATAAAAGTGTTTAGTAAAGCCTATAAGCATCTAAAGCAGATAATATAATGGCATGAATACTTCATAAATTATAGATACGTTGGAGACGTATCAAGAAAATCTAGAGATTCCCCCATACGTCTGTGCTACTTGCCACCTTGGTATATCCGTCCTTCGAAAGGACCAATTATAAGTCCATCGAGAGGGGCCTGCGGAAAAGAAACCTGAAAAGGATGAAAAGAAAAGTAAAAGTATGTGTGTCCAAGGAAGGTCGAGCCATATTGTGGACCACCGTCTGGTTATGCCTCCGTCTCTGCCCATGGTATTTTTAGTGCATAGTTATGTACACGCGGTACGTATGCCACCACTTGGTTGGGACTGAGACGGAGGTCAAATTGCTAGTCGAGCTCCTGACGAGCTGGACTGTCCTACCGCAGAGTAGTCCGAACGCGTTTGACGGTGTCTAGGAGCATGGCCGCTGAATTAAGGTTCTACTTGTGAAAGCCGCTCTGTACCTCTGCTGCCAGGGCAGCGGTGTGCTCCTCGGTACGGAGGGAGCGCTCCATGTTTCCATTGACTGTTATGACACCGTGTGGTTTGGGCATCTTGAGCTTGAGATAAGCATAGTGCGGCACCGCATTGAATCGGGTAAATGCGGTCCGTCCGTGTAACGCCCCGTGACCGATGTGCCAGGTGTTGTCCAGTTATTCATTGTTGTTGCCTTGTCATTGCTTGCGTGTCATGCATTGCATATCATGTCATCATGTGCATTTCATTTGCATACATGTTCGTCTCATGCATTCAAGCTTTTTCCCCGTTGTCCGTTTTGCATTCCGGTGCTCCGTTCTCCTCCGGTGGTCATTTCTACCTTTCTTTCATGTGTGTGGATTAAACATTTCCAGATTGGATCGGGACTTGTCATACGGCCTTGGTTTACTACCAGTAGACCACCTATCAAGTTTCGCACCATTTGGACTTCGTTTGATGCTCCAACGGTTAATCGAGGGACCAAAAAGGCCTCATGTGTGTTGCAGCCCAACACCCTTCCAATTTGGCCCAAAACCCACCTAAACCCTCTCCATCATCTCGGTCGTTCGATCACGATCGCGTGGCCGAAAACCGCACCTCATTTGGACTCTCCTAGCTCCCTCTACCTATAAAAGAGCACCCCTCCCCGAAATTTCGGATCATTTCGCGGATGAACCCTAGATCCACTCCTCCCCGCGCCGCCGGACATGTCCGCCCGGCGGCCGGACACGTCCAACCGCCCACCGCGGCCAATCATGCCTCGCCACCTCACCCCGCTGCCCTCTCTCTCCTCCAGCCCCGCCGCCGGCCCGCGTGGCCCGGATCGGGCCCGCGGGGCCCATCTCCTCGCGTCGCCGCCCGGTTGCAGCTCCGGTGCCGCGACCCTTCGCCGAGCCGCCTCCCG
>NC_041384.1:456892738-456936210 GCF_002162155.2 Triticum dicoccoides | reverse complement strand
GCCTCCCGCACCGCTCCGGCCGTCGTCGTGCGCCGCCGCGCCTCGCCACCTTCCCGCTGGCGACGTCCTCCGCCACGCGACGCCGCCTTGCCGGCCACCGCCGCCGTTCGCCTCACCGCCCCGCCCCCTCGGAGGAGCTCCGCGGTCGCCCCGGCGCCTCACGGCCGGATTCGCCATTCCGGCGATCGCCAGAGTTCAAGCTCGCCTCGCCGGAGTTCGGTCCTGCCGGATCTGTTTCGAGTGGGATCAGATCCACCCATTCGTCCATCCAAACGCCTCGTCCCGATCTGGATCTCGTCATCCCGCTCGGTCCGATCCCGTTGACTTTCTCGGAGAGGTTGAATTTCTACTAAGTCCCCGAATTCCCAGATTCATATGCCTCTATTCATCGCCTCGTAACTCCGCACCCGTAGCTCCGATTCATGCATATAGCATATCAAAATGTTCGTCTAAGAGAGTACATCATTTCATCTCATTGCATCATTTTCACTTGAGTGCATCTTGATGCCCGAAATTTTGTTAGAAGAGTGCTACTTGAGATAATTGTCAGATCTGCTGCTCCATTTAGATATTTATCATTTTTGCCATGATTATTGTGTGCATGATATGCCCATGAGCTCTACATATGTTTTGTTAAGGGTTTTGCCATCTATCCAGAGTTGCAACCCATGTATTTTTTGTGATGTGTGTGGTGACTAGCACAAGCTTGCAAAGTGAGGCACTTGGTAATGCTGATTTCAGGGACTTAGCATTTCCACTAAGTCCTTGACCTGTTTATCTCATTATGCCATATGTTCATGTTGTTTCCTTGTGATCCGTACCTCTTTTGAGGATGATCAGTAAGGATGTTTTGTTAATCTTGTAGTGCTCTATCCATCCATGTATTTATTTGCAATTATGGAGCACCCTAGCTTGAGACAATCGAGCTCTACTTTTGCTACTTCGTGAATCTGGGCAGATTGTCTACTTGTTAGCGATCTTGCCGAGGATGTTGTAGTTGATCCGTGCATGCTATGTTATTGATCTTGCCATGTCTAGCTTGTATAATGTGTTTTCTTGATGGGTGTATGCTTAGTTTATCATGACTTGCTCCCTAGTGAGTGCATCGAGCTCGTAAACATGCCTACTTGATATCTATTTTCAGCATGCTCCAGTTTTCACTAAGTCTGAGAACTGATTATGTTTTGCCATGTTCACATGCTTGCAAATGTGTTTTCTAATCACTTTTGGCTCAAGGTTACTAAGGGACTTTTGTTAAGCTTTTTGAGTAGCTCCATGCCATGTTTTACTTTGCCATGTTCAGGTCCCGTAGCATGTAGTTTTGTTGCTCCAAAGAGTGCTATTTGATCTGAGATTCCTGACAAGTGTTAATTTCACTAAGTCTGAAATCTGTTTACCATATGCATTTTTGCCATGCTTGTTTGAACCTGTTAATGGATGAATTGGCCGTAGCTCAGTGCTAGACTTTTGTTAAGCATCATGAATGCATCCCTGCCATGTATTTTCATGCCATGTTTAGGTGCTGTAGCATGTTCATCTTGTTGCATTTAGTTGACTAGTTGTTGTAAATCGCAGATCGTGGTCATATTTGAATCGCATGCCATGTCCAAACCGTAACTCCGGTTCCGGCGTTCTTTATATCGTTTTCAAGCGATTTCATCTCACCTTTCCATTGGCACACTTGGATTTCCAGGTTGAGGCCAGATTCATTCAGTCCTTGTCAAATCATGCATATGCATCACATACCGCATCCCGCATATCTTACCATGTTCATGTGTTGGTTGTTTACTATGTTGTGTGCTTCTTTCCGGTGTTTGCTTCTTCGGGTTGGTTCCGGTTACGTCGCGTTTGTGAGGACCCGTTCGACTACGTCCATTTGTCTTCTTCATGGACTCGTTCTTCTTCCTTGCGGGATTTCAGGCAAGATGATCATACCCTCGAAATCACTTCTATCTTTGCTTGCTAGTTGCTCGCTCTTTTGCTATGCCTATGCTATGATGCCTACCACTTGCTTATCATGCCTCCCATATTGTTGAACCAAGCCTCTAACCCACCTTGTCCTAGCAAACCGTTGTTTGGCTATATTACCGCTTTGCTCAGCCCCTCTTATAGCGTTGTTAGTTGCAGGTGAAGATTGAAGTTTGTTCCTTGTTGGAATATGGAGATGTTGTTCCTTGTTGGAACATGTTTACTTGTTGGGATATCACAATATATCTTATATAATTAATGCATCTATATAGTTGATAAAGGGTGGAAGGCTCGGCCTTATGCCTGGTGTTTTGTTCCACTCTTGCCGCCCTAGTTTCCGTCATATCGGTGTTATGTTCCCAGATTTTGCGTTCCTTACGCGGTTGGGTAATAATGGGAACCCCTTGACAGTTCGCCTTGAATAAAACTCCTCTAGCAAGGCCCAACATTGGTTTTACCATTTGCCACCTAGCCTTTTCTTTCCCTTGGGTTAGGCCAGCCCAAGGGTCATCTTTATTTTAACCCCCCGGGCCAGTGCTCCTCTGAGTGTTGGTCCAAACTGAGCGATGTCCGGAGCTACCAGGGGCAACTCTGGGATGGCCCACCCGACGTCTGGCTCATCCGGTGTGCCCTGAGAACGAGATATATGCAGCTCCTATCGGGATTTGTCGGCACATCTGGGTGGCTTTGCTGTTCTTGTTTTACCATTGTCGAAATGTCTTGTAACCGGGATTCCAAGTCTGATCGGGTCTTCCCGCTAGAAGTTCTATTCCTTCGTTGACCGTGAGAGCTTGTCATGGGCTAAGTTGGGACACCCCTGCAGGGTTTTGAACTTTCGAAAGCCGTGCCCGCGGTTATGGGCAGATGGGAATTTGTTAACGTCCGATTGTAGAAAACCTGAAGTTGACCTTAATTAAAATGTATCAACCGCGTGTGTAACTGTTACGGTCTCTTTCTGGCGGAGTCCTGGAAGTGAACACGGTGTTGGAGTTATGCTTGACGTAGGTTGTTTTAGGATCACTTCTTGATCATACTTTTATCGACCGTGATTTGCCTTCTCTTCTCGCTCTCATTTGCGTATGTTAGCCACCATATATGCTAGTCGCTTGCTGCAGCTCCACCTCATACCTTTTACCTTACCCATAAGCTTAAATAGTCTTGATCGCGAGGGTGCGAGATTCCTGAGTCCCCGTGGCTCACAGATACTTCCAAAACCAACTTGCAGGTGCTGATGAGTTCGTGCAGATGACGCAACCAAGCTCAGGAGGAGCTCGATGAAGATCTTGTCCTTTGTGTTGTTTCGTTCTAGCTGATCAGTAGTGGAGCCCAGTCGGGACGATCGGGGATCTGTGTAGCATTTTGGGTAGTCTTCTTTTATTTTGGTTCCGTAGTCGGACCTTGATTGTAACTGGGTGATGTAATGCTTTATTCATGTAATTGTGTGAAGTGGCGATTGTAAGCCAACTATGTATCTTTTTCCCTTATGTATTACATGGGTTGTGTGAAGATTACCTCACTTGCGACATTGCTTTCAATGCAGTTATGCCTCTAAGTCGTGCTTCGACACATGGGAGATATAGCCGCATTGAGCGCGTTACAAGTTGGTATCAGAGCCTTCCCCGACCTTAGGAGCCCCCACTGCTTGATCGTTTTTAGCAGCCGAGTTTGTGTCTAGAAAAATGTTTTGAGTCATTTAGGAATTATATATCGGAGACTTTAGGAATTCTTTTTACTTCCCAGTCTCCTCATCGCTCTGGTAAGGCATCCTGACGTAGAGTTTTGACTCTTCTCTTCTCAAATTTCACTAAAAAAATTTTAGGATCACGCGGGTATCTTGGAATCTTTCCGATGGTTTTGTGACGAGAACATTGTCTTGGTGCCTCCTGTCAGGGGTTTTGTGGCAGTGTCCCAGGGAGTTGAGCTCCGAGGTGTTGTCATCACAATTTTATCGTTGCAGTTCTGGAATACCTGAGTTCAGTACGCCGACATCGAAAATCTCTTTTATGCAGTTCGTTGGTGAGATAACCTCGACGCCACCCAGTACTGGGGCGGGAGTTCGGGAGTATCGCCGTAACTTGTATAACGGATGCTTTTCGAAGGTTGAGGTAGATGATTTCCGAAGGTTTCTTGGTTATGTGTTGAGGGATGGATACAGCTGGATGTAGGATTTGCTAGTTTTGGGTGAGATATTATGCTTCTCATGTATCCCCAACACCTGATTGCATAACTGGGAAAGTTTCGGGAGTTTATAAGTGGGAATTCAAGTAGTTCTTAGGATATCTTTCAGACAGATGTATGATATGAAATTGGGGTTCGACATGTAGTGGTCCGCCTATTCACGGTTGGTTTTACAGTGGTCTCGTTGTGTCTTAAAGAGTCCTTGGCTATGCCGACTCGGGGACGCTTCGTATGTCATGTGCACTACCTTGTACATGATGGTGCTGTACGATCGAGCCCATGTAGGCCCCACCATGAAAACTTCGGACGAAATCTCTATCATATGTTTGTTATGGCTTATTCTGCAAGCCAATCCTTTGTTTTGTTTTGAGTTGTGGTATTCGAGTTGCTTCGAAGTCAAATGTTGATTCCATACCTTCCCCAAATGGTGTTCTCATACTCCGATGTGAATACTAATCCTTCTCGATCATCGAGTCTGTCATGTCAATCCTTTTCACCGGTGTGTTTCTCTTCAAGTGGATCTGAACATTTCAACATCCGCTTGATCAAGTATCAGTTCTTCTCAACGGTGTTTGTTTCATCCGCTCCAAGTTGCCTTTGTTTTTCCCGCCCACCCACCCTGTTTCTTCAAGGACCCAGATTTCTTATTCAAGTATCCATCTTATTGGTGTGAGGTCTCTCCATTCTTTTCTATCAATATTCTTATCCGGTGATTCTCATGAAGATTCTAACGGAGCTTCAAGTTCGTCTCTCATCTCTTGTTTTCTTCTCCGGTGGGACCAATTCAAGCTTTGTGGATCATACCCTTTTTCCTCGTTTGCAAATACCTTCTCATGTCGGTGCTCCTCATATTCATTCATTTCTGGCTATTCTTTTGTTCTAGAGTGCTGAAGATATCTCAGAAGGTTCACGTTTCGATTATCAATCCGTTCAAGACATCTCGAGATTGTTATCTCATTCTAGCCATTTAATTCAACCGGCAAAACCTCTCTTTTAAATCTTTTCAATGGTGAATCTTTTGAGCGGGCCCTAACCCACATGTCTTTTCCCAAGATCTTACCTGACTCTTCCTATTTTCCCGGAGATATCCTCAAATTTCTTTTCGAAGTTTGACGTAAGAATGATTTATCATCAGTCAAATGTCTTCTCCAAGATCTTCCAAATTATTTTCATAGTTGGCTCAACTTTTCCATTTTTCATCCCGGAGTATCTCTACAATTTGGTGGTGTTTCTCATCGTAATTCTCATAATTTGGAGACCAAAGAAGATGTTTCTCTCAATCTTGTTCTTGTCTCTTCAGGATTCTTGGTGCTAGCTTTATGCCATTCTCTCATAATTATTTTTGGTTGTGAGAATTCTTTTCACTCATCCGGGGCTGTTCAATATTCTTTTCAGTTTGATTCTCCGGAGGCCATCTTCTCAGAATTATTCATTCTCAGCTTTCAGCTCTTTTTCTCTAAAATCTTACCGGTGTTTCGTGCAAATATCCTCTAATCAGTTCTTGATCTCTCCGTTCTGATGTATCTAAATCCCCTCAAGCTTCTTCGTTCATTTTCAAATTCTTACGGTGCCTATTTAGGATTTTTTCTTCCTTCCTATCATATCTATTTATTCGTTGTTTTCAATTCTACCGGTGGTTCGTCGATGACCTTCTTAAGTTTGCGCTATATCTATCTTAATCCTTTCCACGAGAATAAGTAGTGTGCCAAATCCGTTGGTTGTCATCAATTTAATTGGTGAAGGATAAGCATAATATAATTCTTATTATTGTTTCATCCTAATGATTAATTCTTTATTCCGGAGGCCCTTCAAATTCTCGGTTTCATTTGTTTCATCTTATCTTTTCTTCCCGGAGTTCCAAGCTCTAATTATCACGGAGATCCGTCTAAATCATTACAAGGTTTCACCTTGTGTTTTCAACTTCTCTTTCTTTTCGTTATCTTTTGTTTACCGGAGTTCTTCTTGAAAGTTCTACATGATGGTTCATCAAGGATTTATATTCCTTCTCGAAGTGTTCATCGAGATTCTTTTCTAAGAAACTCAAGCTTTCTTCATATTGTAATCCGGAGTGCATTTCTGTCTATCGTATCATTGGAGGTGGTATTATGTCATTCTTGATAATTTGAGTTCATGTTTTCATGATTCACATGCTGTCAAGATTGGGATATTTTAAATCCATCAATCTCGTCATTGGAGCTATCTTGGGTTATATTTCACCTAAAGCCTTCCCTAAGGATTGTTTCTATCTATGGTGTTTATAAATGACCTAAGTTATTCATCTATCCTCCCGGTGAATTAAGCTTCTCATCTCCTTGTTGTTATCAATCTAAGATATCGTTTCCGTTAGTGGCAGAATTTCACCTCATAGTTTTGAGATGTTCTCCATAAGCCCACTACAACCTTGTTCTTTTCGTTGTTGGTGTTCCAACAACTCCGTTCAACCCTTCTCCAAAAATGCCTTGTCGAGCTCTTTTGTGGCAGGTGTTGACATTTTCTTCTCCATTATCCTATTTCAATGACCTAACTTCTATTCTTTTCTTCCGGAGGCATTGTGATATTGCTCTCTTCAACCCATCTTTTCGTTTTGTCAGGATCGTGTTCATTTCTTGGTTTATTCATTTTAACCGGAGTGTTGTGCCCCTTAGTTCAAGTTCTTTTCGCCTTATCAAGCCTTGCATCTCTTTTCAACCGGAGTGCTGTCCGACTTTGTTCTTCCTCGTTACTCTATTAAATAGAGTGTTTTCAACTTCGTTCATCTCCGTTGTATTCTTTTCTCGAAATGGCTTAACCTTTTCAAGGTTCTTTGGTTTCACTTGTTTGTTAAAGGAGAAACTTAGTTATACCTCTTCTCTTTCTTTTCTGTTGTCCCTCCGGTGCCATTCTAGATCTCGGGACGAGATCCTCTCGTAGTGGTGGACTGTTGTAACGCCCCGTGACCGATGTACCAGGTGTCGTCCAGTTATTCGTTGTTGTTCCCTTGTCATTGCTTGCGTGTCATGCATTGCATATCATGTCATCATGTGCATTTCATTTACATACATGTTCGTCTCATGCATTCGAGCTTTTTCCCCGTTGTCCGTTTTGCATTCCGGCGCTCCGTTCTCCTCCGGTGGTCATTTCTACCTTTCTTTCATGTGTGTGGATTAAACATTTCCGGATTGGATCAAGACTTGTCATGCGGCCTTGGTTTACTACAAGTAGACCGCATGTCAAGTTTCGCACCATTTGGACTTCGTTTGATGCTCCAACGGTTAACCGAGGGACCGAAAAGGCCTTGTGTGTGTTGCAGCCTAACATCCTTCCAATTTGGCCCAAAACCCACCTAAACCCTCTCCATCATCTCGGTCGTTCGATCACGATCGCGTGGCCGAAAACCGCACCTCATTTGGACTCCTCCCCGCGCCGCCGGACATGTCCGCCCGTCGGCCGGACACGTCCAACCGCCCGCCGCGGCCAATCGTGCCTCTCCACCTCACCCTGCCGCCCTCTCTCTCCTCCAGCCCCGCCGCCGGCCCGCGCGGCCCGGATCGGGCCCGCGGGGCCCATCTCCTCGCGCCGCCGCCCGGTTGCAGCTCCGGCGCCGCGACCCTTCGCCGAGCCGCCTCCCGCACCGCTCCGGCCGCCGTCGTGCGCCACAGCGCCTCGCCACCTTCCCGCCGGTGACGTCCTTCGCCGCGCAACACCGCCTTGCCGGCCACCGCCGCCGTTCGCCTCACCGCCCCGCCCCCTCGAAGGAGCTCCGCGGTCGCCCCGGCGCCTCACGGCCGGATTCGCCATTCCGGCGATCGCCGGAGTTCGGTCCGGCCGGATCTGTTTCGAGTGGGATCAGATCCACCCATTCGTCCATCCAAACGCCTCGTCCCGATCCGGATCTCGTCATCCCGCTCCGTCCGATCCCGTTGACTTTCTCGGAGAGGTTGAATTTCTACTAAGTCCCCGAATTCCCAGATTCATATGCCTCTATTCATCACCTCGTAACTCCGCACCCGTAGCTCCAATTCATGCATATAGCATATCAAAATGTTTGCCTCAGAGAGTACATCATTTCATCTCATTGCATCATTTTCATTTGAGTGCATCTTGATGCCCGAAATGCTGTTAGAAGAGTGCTACTTGAGATAATTGTCAGATCTACTGCTCCATTTAGATATTTGTCATTTTTTGCCATGATTATTGTGTGCATGATATGCCCATGAGCTCTACATATGTTTTGTTAAGGGTTTTGCCATCTATCCAGAGTTGCAACCCATGTATTTTTTGTGATGTGTGTGGTGACTAGCACAAGCTTGCAAAGTGAGGCACTTGGTAATGCTGATTTCAGGGACTTAGCATTTCCACTAATTCCTTGACCTGTTTATCTCATTATGCCATATGTTCATGTTGTTTCCTAGTGATCCGTGCCTCTTTTGAGGATGATCAGTAAGGATGTTTTGTTAATCTTGTAGTGCTCTATCCATCCATGTCTTTATTTGCAATTATGGAGCACCCTAGCTTGAGACAATCGAGCTCTACTTTTGCTACTTCGTGAATCTGGGCAGATTGTCTACTTGTTAGCGATCTTGCCGAGGATGTTGTAGTTGATCCGTGCATGCTATGTTATTGATCTTGCCATGTCTAGCTTGTATAATGTGTTTTCTTGATGGGTGTATGCTTAGTTTATCATGACTTGCTCCGTTGTGAGTGCATCGAGCTCATAAACATGCCTATTTGATATCTGTTTTCAGCATGTTCCAGTTTTCACTAAGTTTGAGAACTGATTATGTTTTGCCATGTTCACATGCTTGCAAATGTGTTTTCTGATCACTTTTGGCTCAAGGTCACTAAGGAACTTTTGTTAAGCTTTTTGAGTAGCTCCATGTCATGTTTAATTTGCCATGTTCAAGTCCCGTAGCATGTAGTTTTGTTGCTCCAAAGAGTGCTATCTGATCTGAGATTCCAGACAAGTGTTAATTTCACTAAGTCTGAAATCTGTTTACCATATGCATTTTTGCCATGCTTGTTTGAACCTGTTAATGGATGAATTGGTCGTAGCTCAGTGCTAGACTTTTGTTAAGCATCATGAATGCATCCCTTCCATGTATTTTTATGCCATGTTTAGGTGCTGTAGCATGTTCATCTTGTTGCATTTAATTGGCTACTTGCTGTAAATCGCATATCGTGGTCATATTTGAATCGCTTGCCATGTCCAAATCGTAACTCCGATTCCGGCGTTCTTTATATCGTTTTCAAGCGATTTCATCTCACCTTTCCAGTGGCACACTTGGATTTCCAAGTTGAGGCCAGATTCATTCATTCCTTGTCAAATCATGCATATGCATCGCATACCGCATCCCGCATATCATACCATGTTCATGTGTTGGTTGTTTACTATGTTGTGTGCTTCTTTCCGGTGTTTGCTTCTTCGGGTTGGTTCCGGTTACGTCGCGTTTGTGAGGACCCATTCGTATATGTCCATTTGTCTTCTTCATGGACTCGTTCTTCTTCCTTGTGGGATTTCAGGCAAGATGATCATACCCTCAAAATCACTTCTATCTTTGCTTGCTAGTTGCTCGCTCTTTTGCTATGCCTATGCTACGATGCCTACCACTTGCTTATCATGCCTCCCATATTGTTGAATGAAGCCTCTAACCCACCTTGTCCTAGCAAACCGTTGTTTGGCTATGTTGCCGCTTTGCTCAGCCCCTCTTATAGCATTGTTAGTTGCAGGTGAAGATTGAAGTTTGTTCCTTGTTGGAACATGGAGATGTTGTTCCTTGTTGGAACATGTTTACTTGTTGGGATATCACAATATATCTTATTTAATTAATGCATCTATATAGTTGATAAAGGGTGGAAGGCTCGGTCTTATGCCTGGTGTTTTGTTCCACTCTTGCTGCCCTAGTTTCCATCATATCGGTGTTATGTTCCCGGATTTTGCGTTCCTTACGCGGTTAGGTAATAATGGGAACCCCTTGACAGTTCTCCTTGAATAAAACTCCTCCAGCAAGGCCCAACATTGGTTTTACCATTTGCCACCTAGCCTTTCCTTTCCCTTGGGTTAGGCCAGCCCAAGGGTCATCTTTATTTTAACTCCCCCGGGCCAGTGCTCCTCTGAGTGTTGGTCCAAACTGAGCGATGTCCGGAGCTACCAGGGGCAACTCTAGGCTGGCCCACCTGACGTCTGGCTCATCCGGTGTGCCCTAAGAACGAGATATGTGCAGCTCGTATCGGGATTTGTCGGCACATCTGGGTGGCTTTGCTGGTCTTGTTTTACCATTGTCGAAATGTCTTGTAACCGGGATTCCGAGTCTGATCGGGTCTTCCCGCTAGAAGGTCTATTCCTTCGTTGACCGTGAGAGCTTGTCATGGGCTAAGTTGGGACACCCCTGCAGGGTTTTGAACTTTCGAAAGCCGTGCCCGCGGTTATTTGCAGATGGGAATTTGTTAACGTCCGGTTGTAGAAAACCTGAAGTTGACCTTAATTAAAATGCATCAACTGCGTGTGTAACCATGATGGTCTCTTTCCGGCGGAGTCCGGCAAGTGAACACGGTGTTGGAGTTATGCTTGACGTAGGTTGTTTTAGGATCACTTCTAGATCATACTTTTATCGACCGTGCTTTGCCTTCTCTTCTCGCTCTCATTTGCGTATGTTAGCCACCATATATGCTAGTCGCTTGCTGCAGCTCCACCTCATACCTTTTACCTTACCCATAAGCTTAAATAGTCTTGATCGCGACGGTGCGAGATTGCTGAGTCCCCGTGGCTCATAGATACTTCCAAAACCAGCTTGCAGGTGCCGATGAGTTCGTGCAGATGACGCAACCAAGCTCAGGAGGAGCTCGATGAAGATCTTATCCTTTGTGTTGTTTCGTTCTAGCTGATCAGTAGTGGAGCCCGGTCGGGACGATCGGGGATCTATGTAGCATTTGGGGTAGTCTTCTTTTATTTTGGTTCCGTAGTCGGACCTTGATTGTAACTGGGTGATGTAATGCTTTATTCATGTAATTGTATGAAGTGGCGATTGTAAGCCAACTATGTATCTTTTTCCCATATGTATTACATGGGTTGTGTGAAGATTACTTCACTTGCGACATTGCTTTCAATGCGGTTATGCCTCTAAGTCGTGCTTCGACACGTGGGAGATATAGCAGCATCAAGGGCATTACAGTCCGTGCAGTGCATGATAGCCGCTGCGGAAGGGGACGACATCGAAGATTAACTCTTCGCTTCAAAAGTTGTCAGGAGATCCGAAGACGACCTCCAATGTGATTGAGCCCGAGCATCGGGCCTCTACACCTGGTATAACTCCTTTAAAGGTAGTTTTGGTGGGCCTGATCCTTGATGGATCTATGCCCATTTTGCGCACTGTATCCTGATAGAGCAGGTTGAGGCTGCTGCCACCGTCCATGAGGACTCGTGTGAGGTGGAATCCATCAATTATTTGGTCGAGGACTAGTGCGGCTGAACCGCCATGATGGATACTGGTCGGATGGTCCCTGCGATCAAAGGTGATCGAGCATGACGACCATGGGTTGAATTTTTGGACGACTGGCTCTATCGCATAGGCGTCCATGAGTGCGCGCTTGTGCTCCCTCTTGGGGATATGGGTAGCGTATATCATGTTCACCGTTTTGACCTGAGGGGGAAACTTCTTCTGTCCCCCTGTGTTCGGTGGACGAGGCTCCTCATCGTCATTCTCGCTTTGCGACCCCTTCTCCTTGTCTTCGGCATTTAACTTGCTGGCTTGTTTGAAGACCCAACAGCTCCGGTGGGTATGATTGGCTGGTTTATCAGGGGTGCCGTGGATCTGACATGGACGATCAAGTATGCGGTCTAGGCTGGAAGGGCCCTGATTATTACTTTTATATGGCTTCTTCCGCTGTCCGGACTTGGAGCCACTGAATCCGGCGTTGACCGTCGTGTCATTGGTATTATCACCGTTGCTTCGACGCTTGTGTCTGTTGCGTCGGGGCTTGCCGTTGCTATTTCTGGCTTCCGAAGTGCTAGGTTCGCTTGCATTGTTATTGCTACGGGCTAGCCAGCTATCTTCGCCCATGTAAAAGCGGGTCATAAGCGCCGTGAGGGCTGCCATGGACTTCGGCTTTTCTTGGCCGAGGTGTCAGGTGAGCCATTCGTCCCGGATGCTATGTTTAAAGGCCGCTAGGGCTTCGGCATCCAGATAGTCAATGATTTGGTTCTTTTGGTTAAGAACCTAGTCCAGAATTTTCTGGCTGACTCTCCATGATGTTGAATTATGTGACTTAAGTCGTCGGCATCCAGAGGTCGAACATATGTACCTTGGAAGTTGTCGAGGAAGGCTTCTTCCAAGTCCTCCCAGCTCCCAACGGAGTTTTTGGGCAGACTGTTCAAGCAGTGCCGGGCTGGTCCCTTGAGTTTTATAGGGAGGTATTTGATGGCATGAAGATCATTGCCGCGGGCCATGTGAATATGGAGAATAAAGTCTTCAATCAATACCGCGGGATCTGTGGTTCCATCATATGATTCGATATTCACGGGTTTGAACCCTTCTGGGAATTTATGCTCCATTACTTCATCAGTGAAGCAGAGGGGGTGTGCGGCGCTCTATATCGGGCCAGATCATGACATAGTTCGGATGGAGTCCGTCTGCGACTTTTGGCTCGGACGTGATTGTGCTTGCCATGTTCGGCTTGATAGCCGTCGTCCCGCATTGGGGCACGGCCCCGCGATTCGTAGATTGATCTGGTCGGACCTGGTTTATTCTTTAGGTCATGTGCTGGTCATACATGTATCCCTAAGCAGTTTTGTCTCTGCCTTTAAGGCGAGATAGGACGGACCGGTGTTCGGCTTGAGTTGTTGTTTTGTCCCGGCCACGTGGTGGTCGATCAGCCGCATTACGCGCTGACGGTACGGGCTCAAATGCCTCATCATCGAATTGAGGTAGCAGTTTACGCTTCGGGTAACTTTTGGTTGGGCGCTCGAGGTCGTATTCTTCTGCTGCCAAGGCATTAGTTCATCTATCGTTGAGCAGATCTTGATCAGCTTGAGCTGCTGCTGCTTCTTTTTCAGGCTCCTTGCAGTGGCTATTAGCCGTTGCTTAAAGCGCTCCTTCTCGAGAGGTTCCTCAGGCACGATAAACTCTTCGTCGCCGAGGCTCACCTCATCCTCGGAGGGTGGAAGATAATTACTGTCCTCTGAGTCTTTGTTTGCAGCCTATTTATCAGGGCTAACTCGCCCATCCTCCGGATTGTCTTGTTCAGAGCTTTGCTCGACGATGTTTTCTTGGTCTTCGGCATCATCCGGGGTGTTGTTGTCTCTCATGTCGGTATTGCTGTCTTTGCTGCGGCGTTATTTAGAGCAGCGTCGTCAGTGCTTTTGTTGTATCTCGAGAGGTTTATCTGCTACTGGATTTTTCTCTTTATCGCTGTCACCCTCCTTGGGTGCATCCACCATGTACATGTCATACTAAGAGGTGGTTGTCCAGCATTCGGTAATCGGCGGGCTTTCGGCTTGCTCTTCTTCGGCATCGTCGTCCATATTGTCGATGTCTTCGAAGCTGTAATTGAGCATGTCAGTTAAGTTCTCTACTGTGGCGATGAATTGGGTGGTGGGTGGAACGTAAAATTCCCCGCTCTAAGCCCCTAGTCCGAGTTGGGCATAGTTCGGACGTTGCTCCTTCGTAATTCACGAGGGATTGCATCGAGTCCAGAGCCTCGCTTAAAGGCGAGGTTTGTTGAGGGAGAAAAGAATTCGTGGAGTATAGCGGGAAGGGAATACCTTGGCCGAGCTCACACGATGCTGACTCTGAGAGTTCGGAGCCGGTGTCCGGGGAAGAGTCTGGCTTGGTGATGGACTTTATTAAGTGGGAGGTGGGTGGGAAGCGAAATTCCCCGTCATCAACCCCCAGTTCAAACCGGATATAATCTGGCTATGAGTCCCCGGCTAAGGAGAGGGTTTTTAATGAGTTTAGCACATCGCCCAAAGGTGAGTGCTAGAAGATGTCTGCGGCGCTGAATTCGATGATCGGTGCCTGATCAGGCTCAGCGGACGCGTGTGTAGGATCGAAAGTATATCTAGAGGGGGGTATTAGACTACTTGACCAAATAAAAATCTAGCCTTTTCCCAATTTTAGTTCTAGGCAGATTTTAGCAACTTAGCACGAGTCAAGCAATCAACCTACACATGCAATTCTAAGAGTATAGCAGCAGAAAGTAAAACAATTGCATATGAAGGTAAAGGGAGGAGTTTGGAGTGTGCAAACGCAATTGGAGACACGGAGATTTTTGGCGTGGTTCCGATAGGTGGTGCTATCGTACATCCACGTTGATGGAGACTTCAACCCACGAAGGGTAACGGTTGCGTGAGTCCACGGAGGGCTCCACCCACAAAGGGTCCACGACAAAGCAACCTTGTCTATCCCACCATGGCCATCGCCCACGAAGGACTTGCCTCACTCGGGTAGATCTTCACGAACTAGGCGATCTCCTTGCCCTTACAAACTCCTTGGTTCAACTCCACAATCTTGACGGAGGCTCCCAAGTGACACCTAACCAATCTAGGAGACACCACTCTCCAAGAGGTAACAAATGGTGTGTTGATGATGAACTCCTTGCTCTTGTGCTTCAAATGATAGTCTCCCCAACACTCAACTCTCTCTCACGGAATTTGGATTTGGTGAAAAGATGATTTGAGTGGAAAGCAACTTGGGGAAGGCTAGAGATCAAGATTTATGTGGTTGGAGTGGAATATCTTGACCTCAACACAAGTGTAGGTGGTTCTCTCTCAGAAAATGTATGTTGGAAGTGTAGGCATGTTCTGATGGCTCTCTCTTCGAATGAAGAGTGGGTGGAGGGGTATAAATAGCCTCCACACAAAATCTAACAGTTACACACAAATCACCAAAGTCGGTGGGACCGAATCATGAAACTCGGTCAGACCGATTTAGTTCAAAATGTGAATGTTAGGATTTCCGGTGGGACCGACATGTCATCTCGGTGGGACCGATTTTGTTAAGGTTAGGGCATAATGTAATCTCGGTGAGACCGATTACACAAACTTGGTGAGACCGCTTTCGGTAATGGACTAACAAAGAGTTGGCCAGGAAAACTCGGTGGGACTGATTCACTCATCTTGGTTGGACCGAAAAGTTATGAAAGGGAAACAGTGAGTTTGCATTTCAATCTCGGTGGGACCGATCGCTCATCTCGGTGTGACCGAAACATTACGAAGGGAAACAGGGATATTACAATCCCATCTCGGTGAGACCGAGATCCCTATCAGTGAGACCGAAAAGACTAAGGTTTCTGGCAGTGGCTATGTCAAGTGAACTCGGTGGCGCCGGATAGAAAGTTTTGGTGGGGCCGAGTTTGACTTTTGGTTTGGGACATATGTGGATGTGAGAAAGTAGTTGAGAACTTTGGAGCATATCACTAAGCACTTTGAGCAAGCAAGCCATTAGGCAACACCTCATCCCCTCTTAATAGTATTGGATTTTCCTATGGACTCAATGTGATCTTGGATAACTTAAAATGAAAAGATGTAGAGTCCTGAGCTTTGAGCTTGAGACAATTCTTTATCCTTAGAATTTTGAGGGGTCCACTTTTCTCATCCATGCCATGCCAATCATTGAGCTTTCCTGAAATGTTTATCTTTAAGTAGCATTAGCTCAATGAGTTATATGTTGTTAGGAATTTCCAAAACCACCCAGGGATAGTTGCACTTTCAATCTCCCCCTTTTAGGTAATTGATGACAACATATAGATCAAAGCTTCGACAAATGATAAATAAGATTGAAAAAACATTGTCGCTTTGAGAAGTATGTGATAAGCAAGAGCTCCCCCTAAATTTGTGCATTATTTAAAATTTGCTTTTGAATGCAAATGCACAATTGATTAGGATCATGGGTTACTCTTCCATGTCACATACATCTTGGTGGAGCGCTCAAAATGATAGAGATTAAAAGCATGCACTCATCACCAGGCAAGTGAATGATCATATAAGGATATAAGAGATGATATCATCCAACAAGCATTAAGGGTAGCATATGACCAAACACATGATCAACAAGTATCTCACAAGGACATAAAGTATCTCACACAAGCACTCAATAAAGAAGTTAAACCAAAATAGCAAGAGAGATAAAAAGAACCACACTCTCTCTCGAAGCCTATGATCTATACATTTTTCTCCCCCTTTGGCAACAAGTTACCAAAAAGTTCAAAAATGCATAGTGCTAAACCACTCTCAGGCTTGATCTCGGGAGGTGGTGTAGAGAGAACTCCAAGGACAAAGGCTTCCGATGAAGTAGTTGGAGCTGATGGAGTGGCTGTTGGAGGTGGCACTGGAGCTGTAGCCGCTGGAGCTGATGTTGTAGCTCTAGTATCTGTGACTGGCACTACAGCAAACCTCTGGCTTCGGGGCACTCTAGCAAAAGCATATGTAGTTGACTTGCCCTTCTTCTCCTCCACTTCCTCCTGAAGTTGCTCAACTGTCGACTGAATCTCAGTTACTTTGACATCAAGATCATAAAATTTCTGCTCAATGGTCCTCTCCAAGATGTCCTGGTTTTGAGTCAGGGTGGCCAAGCCCTTCTCAATCCTCAAGGTGGATTGGATCAGATATCCAAGCTGATCTTGCTTGCTCTTCTGGAAAACCTGAGATGCCTCCTCAACACTTGGCATCTTTGCAGCTTTCTCTGTCCTTGCTTTTTCTCTCTTATCATGTGCTTGAGCTGAAGATGGTTCATTTTCATCCATGACAACAGTGTTGTCTTCAAATTCAGGGTAGATGGGCAGGTGCTCCTTATCCAAAAGATATTTGTGTGTGCCCATCTTTGAGTTGATGAGCTCCTGAATTTGTGGGGCATACCCACAATTCCTCTTCTGATCAGCTGTTGTCCTTTTGATTGTCTCCACAATTAGACTCATGACTTTGAATTTTTGAGGCACATCAAACAAATGTAGCAAGTTGATGGCATGTCCTCAGATCATCTTGTGATCACCTAACTTGGGTAGCAATGTGTGTCTGAGGATCCAATTTATAGTATGCACACCAGACAACAAGAAGTGGACAGATCCAAACTTGTGAGTATCCAAAGCATCATCTGGGATCTCTTTGTACATGTTGGCCATTGTGTTGTGGTCTTTCTTCTTCTCAGCATAAATATCCAAGTCATCCTCATTTTCTTCTGTGACATTGATCAACTGAGCCCATTCTTCAATAGAAGATTGGTACCTTGTACCTTCCGACATCTAAATGATCTTTCCATCTGGGTAGAAGTGGGCAGTGGAGTAAAACTGCATGATCAGCTCATCGTTCCACTTGGTGAGCTTCTGGGCCACAAAGGTATCAACTCCACATGCCTTGAAGCTATCATATACACCTGGATAGTGATCTTCATTCTCCTTGATGTACTCCCAGTTAACCCATCTCATGTCACACACAATGGGCTTCTTGTCAAGCAGGATTGTTTCATAAAAGTCTTGTTGTTACTTGGTGTGAAACCTGTAGTCCACAGCAGTCCTCCTCCTGAAAGCATATGGATCAGACTGTCTACATAACCTCAGTCCTGCATCCTTCATGATTTTCATGTTTTCTACCACATGGTGTGTATCATTGTGGTCAGGGATCTTGGGCTTCAGCTTCCTCAACACAATTGAGTCTTCTTCTTCAGCAGTAGCTTCAAGCACTAGGGCCTTGTTTTTCTCCTCAGTAGGAATGTTTCTAGTGCTTCTCTTGGGTTTACGCTTCTGAGCTAGAGTAGTAGCCTTGGGAGCAGCTTTGGGCTTAGATGGAGTAGCCCCTGATCTGATTGCATCTCCCGTGAGTTTTTGTGCTTTGGGTGCTGGTGCAACATCCTCTTCCTCTTCATCTGAACCTCTCATTATTGATGATCTGCCAAGCACTCTGGCAGTGGTCTTCTTGACCCTTTCCTTCCTTTTCTTCCCTTCTCCAACTGCCTCTTCAGTTGGCTTGGAGGTTTCAGCAGTGGATGCTCTTGCCTTAGACATAGGAACTCTTCTTGCCGGAGCCTTTGTTTTCATTCCTGGCTTTGTTGTAGCAGTTGTGCCATACTCCTTCTTCAGCACCTTTTTCCTTCAAGTGGCCTCATCCTCAACAGCCACATAATCTTCATCCTCTGACTCAGAAGTTTTCTTCTTCCTTGTCATGGTAGCTGCCTTTGGCAAGTCACTTGGTGTGCTCCTGCAGCCCTCATCATACCTTCTAGAGGGATCAGAACCCTCACTCATCTACACCTACTATTCAGACTTGTTCTGGATGTCACTTTGGTCAGACATCATGCAGGCAAACTGTCAGTAGACCATGTGTATATGTTATAGATGAGGTAGAGAAGATGAGCATCACAAAGTACAGGAGTTTTCTAAAACAATTGAGTCAAAAAGTTTAGTTTTAGTTCTCTACAGAAGTGATCTCGGAGCTACCGAATTGACAAACTCGGTGATACCGAAGCAACACTTGGAACCTAAACTAGTGAACTCGGTAGGGCTGAGTCATAGTTCGGTGGCACTGAGATTGCTAGGGTTTCATAGAATCTTGAACTCGGTCACACCGATTTGCGCGTTTCGGTCAGACCAAAGAGCGCATGTCCAATGGCCAAGGTCAAATCAGTGAGACCGATTTCTACACTTTGGTCGGTCCGAGATGAGTTCTACGGAGAGCTAACCCTAAAATTTTCGAATCATTCTAGACCTAAGGAAGTTTTAGTTGGATGGATGAATCTCAATTGTGGCAAGAAACATGGCATTGTCCTTGTGCTAGGAATCAGAGTGAAAAAGACAGCACAAGGGATCGAACACTTACCCTAATGCGGCGAGTGTTCGCTACGGCGGCAACGGCAGAGCAGATTGCCGTTGACGGCGGCAGAGACCAGCGGCGGGAGGTCGCTGACGGCGAAAAGACGATCCGGAGACCCGAAGAGGCAGAGTAGGTTATGCGCGGGTGAAGGGTTTTGGAAAAAAATCCAAAATTTGGCCCGTCAGTATATATAACCTGACCCTGTCGGTGTGACCAAGTGGAACAACTCGGTGGCACCGATATGCAAAACTGCAAGCAGTTACTGCAACTCGGTGTGACTGAAAGGTTCTAATCGGTTGCACCAAGATTGAAAACCTAGATCAACTAAGTTATCTCGGTAGGACCGAAAAGGATGAATCGGTCAGACCGAAATGCACAAAGAGGTTATGGAAGTTTAAGTCTATGACGAATCAGGAACTCCGAGTGCTCCTCACACGGAGTGGGTTGAATCTGACTTGGTCAAACTTTGTGATGTAGCATGAATAGATTTTGAGACTAGAAAAGTATAGATAGCTAGAGGGAGTTCTTAGGCATTCTTGTCCATCCATTTGGCAAAAGAGAAAAAGACAAACAATCAAAGCAACAAATGGATGTCCTCAAATGAGAAAAAAATATGCATTCAACATGCTCACACAATTAAAATGGTAAATGAAATATGTGATGGAGCATGCACAGAAACTCTAGCATCTATCAAGCAATTGGCGATGACTAGGTCATCTATATATGAGTATATTGCCTTAGGAGTCAAATGAGAACATTTGATCATAGGTCATACTCATTGTTTAAGCACAAGTGGGGTTAGCACTTTTACATAGAGCATTGTTTTACTCACACCATTAGAGTTGCTTTTACTCAATTTATTAGAGTAAAGCTCCCCCTAGATGTAATATCCCCCCTAAGAGGGATCAACTAACCTTGGGTTTTGTCGATGATGACTTCATGTAGGCGTTGAAGATGTGGATGCTCAATGTTGATGTAGATCATTAGGAGCAATCCTTTGGAGTGAGTTGCACTTTCAATACCTACATGGGTTAGTCCCATAAGGAACAAACAAGGATATCATAGACATAGAGTGTTGTGTACACAAGATGATGTCCATGGAAGCATTAGGTTACCTTGTCCCTTGTCTTACCAACAAGAGGGTTTGTGACTCCTTGAACTAGTGCAAGATATGAAAGTTGTTTGCACTTGTCCTTGCCAAAATGATAAGAGTGAAGTAGGTTGGCGGAGTCACCCTCAAGAACTCTCTAGTTCTTTTTCTTTAGGATCCACACCATCTTGTTGGGAATCTTGGGGTTGTGGTTGTACTTGAAGTAGAACTTGATGTAGTCTTGGGAGTCCATTTGACCAAGGCCTTGGGTGCTTCCACGAATGCATCAATCTCCTCTTGAAGCTTGTCCTTGCCTTTTTTTCTTGTGGTCTTGTGGTGGAAGATAATCTTGAGATTGTGTTCCTTTGAAAGAAGTAGGATCACACTTCTCTTGTTGAGGAACAAACTTCGTCTTGGGGTATTGATCTTCTTCCCACTCAACTCCATTGGCATTGAACTTTCGTTCAAAACCAACACCTTGATTCTTTCGGTGTCTTCCTTGCTTGCGTACAATTTCCTCAAATTGCTTACTTCCAGTAAGGCTCTTGTAAACACCTTTCTGTGTAATTCCCTTCAATAAGCTATTTTCTTGCTCAAGTGTAACTTGGCTAAGAGAATCATTAGTGGAATCAAGAGAGCTACTAGAAGCAACAACATTGGATTTAGCATGATTGTTGTTACTACTAGATGAAGAATCTTTCTTGTTCTTGTTGCTAGATTTAACTTGTGGCATGTAAGTAGACAAGAGTAAACGCTTGGCAATATAAGAAGAACTTTTCTTGCGAAGATCATCATTGATTGCCTTTAAAAACTCATGTTCTTGCTCAAGGTTGTGCTTTTCAAAGCGTAGCTTATCATGAGTCTTTAAAAGTTCTTGATGATCTTCCAAGGTAGTTTCATGAGCTAACTTAAGAGTGTTTAGTTCTTTAGTTAGACGCTCAATCTCCTTCTTATCATCGTCATTTGTTTTATCTTGATTATCATGATTAATAGCAAGCTCATCATAGTTTTCACAACTAGAGTTATCAACAAGTAAATCATCATCTCCTAGCAAATCATCTTCATCACTATTGAAATCAACATACTCGGGGTGTGTTACCTTTGGACCTTTAGCCATGAAGCATCTCCCAATTCCTTCATTTGGTGAGTCAAATATGTGGTAGGAGTTGGTTGCCACAAGTGCTAGTCCGGCAACACCTTCATCTTGAGTATATTCGGAGTCGGAGTGATAACTTCCTTCGGAGTGATTGTCGGAGTCAGAACCGGATACCCATTCACCAACATGAGCTTGATGTCTTCTTTTTGTGTAGCTCCTTGATGACTTGTCCTTCCTTTCCGAGTCCTTGCTTCTCCAAGAGGATCTTCGTTCATAACGATCATCTCTACTCCTTCTCACTCTTGATGGTGATTCTTCTCTTCTACTCCTTCTTTTGGGAGAATCTTCTCTTCTTTTGTAGGGGGCGTACATTCATTGGAGTAGTGTCCGGGTCTTCCACAATTCTAGCAATTACGCTCATGACTAGAAGATCTTTTTTTATTGTAGGACCTTGACTTGGAACTTCTTTCCTTGCTTCTACTCTTGTAGAAGTTGTTGAAGTTCTTCACCATTAGACTCAATTCTTCATTGAAGGTTTGCTTCTCACTTGGTGATGTGGGAGCATCACACGAGGCTTTGTAAGCACCACTTGACTTGTTGTGAAGCTCTTCCTTATCCTTGAGTGACATCTCATGAGCAACAATTCTTCCAATAACTTCCATTAGCTTGAGAACTTTGTAATTGGGCATCATTTGGATTAATGTGCACACAGTATCATATTTTCCATCCAAGGCTCTTAGGATCTTCTTGATGATGAATATATCGATCATCTCTTCACTTCCTAAGCCGGCAATCTCATTTGTGATGAGAGCAAGCCTAGATTACATTTCAGCGACGCCTTTATCATCCTTCATTTTGAACTTGTCAAGATGACTTTGAAGCACATCCAATTTGGAATCCTTGACAGATTCAGTACCTTCATGCATATCAATTAAAGTATCCCAAATTTCCTTTGCATTCTCAAGACGGCTGATTTTGTTGAATTCTTCGGGGCATAATCCATTGAAGAGAATATCACAAGCTTGAGCATTGTATTGAAGCATCTTCAACTCTTCCGCGGTAGCTTCACGGTTTGGTTCTCTCCCATCGAAGAATTCACCTTGCAAGCCAATACACACAATAGCCCAAACGGCGGGGTTATGTCCAAGAATATGAATTTTCATCTTATGCTTCCCACTAGCAAAATTTGTACCATCAAAGTAAGGACCTTTACGGTGGTAATTTCCCTCGCTAGACATCATACTCTGCTAGGTTGTGAAACCAAGTCTATGCCCACCAAAAGCTATGGAAATCAAAGCAAATGGAGACCAAAGTTCTGATACCACTTGTAGGATCGAAAGTATGTCTAGAGGGGGGTGATTAGACTACTTGACCAAATAAAAATCTAGCCTTTCCCAATTTTAGTTCTAGGCACATTTTAGCAACTTAGCACAAGTCAAGAAATCAACCTACACATGCAATTCTAAGAGTATAGCAGCGGAAAGTAAAACAATTGCATATGAAGGTAAAGGGAGGAGTTTGGAGTGTGCAAACGCAATTGGAGACACGGATATTTTTGGCGTGGTTCCAATAGGTGGTGCTATCGTACATCCACGTTGATGGAGACTTCAACCCATGTAACGGTTGTGCGAGTCCACGGAGGGCTCCACCCACGAAGGGTCCACGAAGAAGCAACCTTGTCTATCCCACCATGGCCGTCGCCCACGAAGGACTTGCCTCACTCGGGTAGATCTTCACGAAGTAGGCGATCTCCTTGCCCTTACAAACTCCTTGGTTCAACTCCACAATCTTGACGGAGGCTCCCAAGTGACACCTAAGAAATCCAGGAGACACCACTCTACAAGAGGTAACAAATGGTGTGTTGATAATGAACTCCTTGCTCTTGTGGTTCAAATGATAGTCTCCCCAACACTCAACTCTCTCTCATAGGATTTGGATTTGGTGGAAAGATGATTTGAGTGGAAAGCAACTTGGGGAAGGCTAGATATCAAGATTTATGTGGTTGGAGTGGAATATCTTGACCTCAACGCAAGTGTAGGTGGCTCTCTCTCAAAAAATGTATGTTGGAAGTGTAGGCATGTTCTGATGGCTCTCTCTTCGAATGAAGAGTGGGTGGAGGGGTATAAATAGCCTCCACACAAAATCTAACCGTTACACACAAATCACCAAACTCGGTGGGACCGAATCATGAAACTCAATCCGACCGATTTAGTTCAAAATGTGAACGTTAGGATTTTCGGTGGGACTGACATGTAAACTTGGTGGGACCGATTTTGTTAGGGTTAGGGCATAACGTAATCTCGGTGAGACCGATTACACAAACTCGGTGAGACCGATTTCAGTAATGGACTAACAAATAGTTGGTCAGGCAAACTCGGTGGGACCGATTCGCTCATCTCGGTTGGACCGAAACGTTATGAAAGGGAAACAGAGAGTTTCCATTTTAATCTCAGTGGGACCGATCGTTCATCTCGGTGTGACCGAAATGTTACGAAGGGAAATAGAGAGATTACAATTCCATCTCGGTGAGACCAAGATCCCTATCGGTGAGACTGAAAAGACTAGGGTTTCTGGCAGTGGCTATGTCAAGTGAACTCGGTGGCGCCGGATAGAAAGTTTCGTTGGGCCCGAGTTTGACTTTTGGTTTGGGACATATGTGGATGTTAGAAAGTAGTTGAGGACTTTGGAGCATATCACTAAGCACTTTGAGCAAGCAAGCCATTAGGCAACACCTCATCCCCTCTTAATAGTATTGGCTTTTCCTATGGACTCAATGTGATATTGGATCACTTAAAATGAAAAGATGTAGAGTCCTGAGCTTTGAGCTTGAGCCAATTATTTGTCCTTAGAATTTTGAGGGATCCACTTTTCTCATCCATGCCATGCCGGTCATTGAGCTTTCCTGAAATGTTTATCTTTAAGTAGCATTAGCTCAGTGAGTTATATGTTGTTAGGAAATACCAAAACCACCCAGGGATAGTTACACTTTTAGGGTGCGCGTAGTTCGGAGCTAGTGGCCGGAGATGAATCTAGGGTTCCGTTGACGTGGATTCTGCATGTGGTTGGATCTGCGTGCGGCCCCAGTGTCGTTGACTCTGCGGCTTCCGTGGCGGGGTTGAGCTTCCCATCTTCAGATGGCGCAATCTGCTCTAGATCTAGGGTCGGAGCACTTACAGGTGCTATCTCCTGAGTATGATACGATGACAGATTTAGGTCATGCTCATCGCAGTGGCAGGGAGCAGCTACCGTGGGCTCGAATCCAACGAAGATCAAGTCTTCGCGGATATCAGCAACGTAGTTCAAGCTTCCAAACCTGACCTGATGGCCAGGGGCATAGTTGTGGATCTGCTCTAGATGGCCAAGCAAGTTGGCCCGCAGTGCGAACCAGCCAAACACAAAGATCTGGCCAGGGAGAAGGACCTCCCTCAGGGCCGCATCGCTGTAGATGATTGACGGAGCCATCGAACCTCTTGAAGACGATGCAATGGAACTCTTAATGAAAGCACCAATGTCGGTGTCAAAACTGTCGGATCTCGGGTAGGGGGTCCCGAACTGTGCGTCTGAGGTTGATGGTAACAGGAGACAAGGGACACGAAGTTTTACCCAGGTTCGGGCCCTCTTGATGGAGGTAATACCCTACGTCCTGCTTGATTAGTATTGATGAGTATGGGGGTTACAAGAGTTGATCTACCATGAGATCGTAATGGCTAAAACCCTAGAAGTCTAGCCTATATGATTATGATTGTGATTGCCTCTATGGACTAAACCTTCCCGTTTATATAGACATCGGAGGGGACTAGAGTTGTACAAAGTCGGTTACAGAGAAAGGAATCTTCATATCCGAATGCCAAGCTTGCCATCAACGCCAAGGAGAGTCCTATCCGGACACGGGTGAGAGTCTTCCGTCTTGTATCTTCATAGCCCATCAGTACGGCCCATGTCCAACAGGCTGGACGCCCGAGGACGCCTTAGTCCAGGACTCCCTCAGCGGCCATCAGGATGGCATGGTGACGTGGTGAAGGCGCTCAAGGGCCAGCAGCTCTGTTGGGCGCAGCGACCTGGTCGACTCGCCCCGGGGGAGGTGCACATGCTGTGGTCACTCCCACGGTGGGGGCGGCCGGTGGGCGGCGATTCGCCCTGGAGCGAGCGCCATCACTATGGCCGTGACCGTCGGCGAGAGGAAGGGGAGCGGATGGGATAACCCCTTCTCTCGTACTTCGTGGAGCATGGCCATCGGGATGTTGCTGATGCTGCACTCCTCCGGTGTCTCCTGCTCCCGCTTCGGCCGCGGGGGAGGTGGTGACAGTGCCGCCTGCTCTGACCACACCCCCAGCAGTGTTCACGTCCTCGTGTGCCTCTGCATCACCCATAGCATTGGTGACTATGGGCGGCGGAGCCTTCAAGGTGGAGGGGTGAGCTGAAGCACCGTATTTCTTCTTGGGCACCATGGTCGATGGCACCGTCGAAGATAAAGATGGCGATGAAGATGACGTGTTGCTCACGCTTTTAGGTTTGCGCAAGTGCTTCCCCCTACCTGGTTCGCCAAAGATGTCGCGGGAAACCACGGCCACCTATGGGATCAAAGGTCCCTTGCTGGTTCGGCGGTGGGATGGCACGTTGCTCAAAGAGCAGAGGAGCGTGGGGCAGCATGACAGGGATCACACAGGCAGTTTTTACCCAGGTTCAGGCCGCCGTGAGGCTTAAAACCCTACTCCTGCTTTGGTGGATTGATGGTGGAGATGTTGGAAGTAAACCCAACGTCCGGTCCGGTTACAAGTATGTATACGGGTCCAACTAGTATAGGAATCCATTACCTAGTAGGATTAGTACTGGTCCTAGGCTAGTTGTTATATATACGATGTAATACCCCTGTACTTTGTATTGTGAGATCAATCAATAAAGCAATAAGGCTCGAGACGAGCCTTTGGCAATACATCAGTCTCGCGTGCGTTTGTGTGGTTCCGACCGGCTGGCCGCTGTGTGCGCACGTGAGATACTAGTTGATCAAAGGAATCGATCAAGCTAGTACGTGGTTGTAACACCCCGAATGTAACTTACCCAATTTGTACTCCAACTCTTGCCATTTCCGGCGTTAAGTCATTTTATTTTCTCGGATTCGGCTTTTTGTCTCCGTGTGTCGTTATCGTTCTCATGCATCTCATATCATGTCATCATGTGCATTGCATTTGCATACGTGTTCATCTCATGCATTCGAGCTTTTTCCCCATTGTCCGTTTTGCATTCCGGCGCTTCGTTCTCCTCCGGTGGTCATTTCTATTTTTCTTTCATGTGTGGGGATTAAACATTTCCGGATTGGACCGAGACTTGCCAAGTGGCCTTGGTTTACTACCGGTAGACCGCCTGTCAAGTTTCGTACCATTTGGACTTCGTTTCATGCTCCAACGGTTAACCAAGGGACCGAAAAGGCCTCGTGTGTGTTTCAGCCCAACACCCCTCCAAGTTGGCCCAAAACCCACCAAAACCCTCTCCGTCATCTAGAGCGTTCGATCATGATCGCGTGGCCGAAAACCTCACCTCATTTGGACTCTCCTAGCTCCCTCTATGCCTATTTAAAGACACCCCCGAAAATCTCCTTTCCCTTCCTCCCGTAACCCTAAAAAAAAGATCCCCTCGCCACTGGACGTGTCCGAATCGGGCCGGACACGTCCGCCCGCCGCTGCCGACCAACCAGCCGCCGCCTCGTGGCCCGGGCGAGCCCCACATCGCCACCGCCGCCCGAGCCCGCGTGAGGCCCTCCCGGCCCGCGTCCTCGCCCGCGCGCCCGCCTCCGCCGCTTCCTCTGCGCCGCCGCCCGAGCCGGCCGGAGCGGTTCGCTGCGCCGCCGCGCCTTCTCGCCGGCGTCGCACCGGGCCGCCGCGGCCACCGCCGCACCCCGACGCCGCGCGTCGCCTCCGACCGGCCGCCGCCTCCCCGACCTCGTCTCCGGCCAGATCCGGCCGCGGGAGAGCCGGATCCGGCGACCCCGACCTCGCTGGCCACCGTCTTCGTCATCTCCGGCGAGCAGCGCCACCGCCTCGTCTTGCGTGCCCGGGTCAAACCCTAGATCCGGAGGTTGAAATTCTTCTAAGTCCCTGATTTTTCCAGTTTCAAGTGCCTATGTTCATCATGTTGTAACTTTGCATCCGTAGCTCCGTTTTGGGCATATAGCATATCAAAATGTTCATCTCAGAGAGTACATCATTTCATTCCATTGCATTGTTTTCATTTGAGTTCATCTTGACGCCCGAAATGCTGTTAGAACAGGGCTACTTGGGATAATTGTCAGATCTGCTACTTCATTTAGGCTTTTGTCATTTTTGCCATGATTATTGTATGCATGATATGCCCATGAGCTCTACATATGTTTTGTTAAGGGTTTTTCCATCTTTCCAAAGGTGCAACCCAGGTATTTTTGTGATGTGTGTGGTGACTAGCACAAGCTTGCAAAGTGAGGCACTTGGTAATGCTGATTTCAGGGATTTAACATTTCCACCAAGTCCTTGAGCTGTTTATCTCATATGGCCATATGTTCATGTTGTTTCCTAGTGATCCGTGCCTCTTTTGAGGATGATCAATAAGGATGTTTTGTTAATCTTGTAGTGCTCTATCCATCAATGTCTTTGTTTGCAATTATGGAGCACCCTAGCTTGAGTCAATCGAGCTCTACTTTTGCTACTTTGTGAATCTGGGCAGATTGTCTACTTGTTAGCGATTTTGCCGATGATGTTGTAGTTGATCCGTGCATGCTATGTTGTTGTTCTTGCCATGTCTAGCTTGCTTTTTGTGTATTCTTTATGGGTGTATGCTTAGATTATCATGACTTGCTCATGAGTGCATCGAGCTCGCAAACATGCCTACTTGATATCTGTTTTCAGCATGCTCCAGTTTTCACCAAGTCTGAGAACTGATTATGTTTTTGCCATGTTCACATGCTTGCAATTGTATTTTCTGATCCTTTTTGGCTCAAGGTCACTAAGGGACTTTTGTTAAGCTCTTTGAGTAGCTCCATGCCTTGCTTAACTTTGCCATGTTCAGGTCCTGTAGCATGTAGTTTTGTTGCTCCAAAGAGTGCTACCTGATCTGAGATTCTAGACAAGTGTTAATTTCACTAAGTCTGAAATCTGTTTGCCATATGCATTTTTGCCATGCTTGTTTGAACCTGTTAATGGATGTTTTGGCCGTAGCTCAGTGCTAGACTTTTGTTAAGAATCATGAATACATCCCTGCCATGTATTTTTATGCCATGTTTGGGTGTTGTAGCTTATTCATCTCATTGCATTTAGATGGCTACTTGCCGTAAATTGCAGACCGGTGTCATATTTGAATCGCTTGCCATTTCCAAACCGTAACTCCGATTCCGGCGTTCTTTATATCGTTTTCAATCGATTTCATCTCATCTTTTCAGTGGCACACTTGTATTCCTAAGTTGAGTCCAGGTTCATGCATCCCTTGTCAAATCTTGCATATGCATCCCGCATCGCATCCCGCATAGCATACCATATGTGCATCATATTGTTTGAGCTTTGCACGTGGTTGATTGTGTTCCGTTTTCTTGTTTGTCTTGTTTGGGTAGAGCCGGAAGACAAGTTTGCTAACGAGGAGCCCGTTGAGTTTGCTTTCGAGGATCCAGTCAACTCTGACAACTTTGCAGGCAAGATGATCATACCCTCGAAATCACTACTATCTTTGCTATGCTAGTTTGCTCGCTCTTTTGCTATGCCAATGCTATGATGCCTACCACTTGCTTTCAAGCCTCCCAAATTGCCATGTCAAACCTCTAACCCACCTTGTCCTAGCAAACCGTTGATTGGCTATGTTACCGCTTTGCTCAACCCCTCTTATAGCGTTGCTAGTTGCAGGTGAAGATTGAAGACCGTTCCTTGTTGGAACATTTATTTACTTGTTGGGATATCATTATATTATCTGGTTATCTTAACGCATCTATACACTTGGTAAAGGGTGGAAGGCTCGGCCTCTCGCCTAGTGTTTTGTTCCACTCTTGCCGCCCTAGTTTCCGTCATATCGGTGTTATGTTCCCGGATTTTGTGTTCCTTACGCGGTTGGGTTATAATGGGAACCCTTTGATAGTTCGCCTTGATTAAAGCTTTTCCAGCAATGCCCAACCTTGGTTTTACCATTTGCCACCTAGCCTCTTTTGTCCCTTGGGTTTCCGGAGCCCGAGGGTCATCTTATTTTAAACCCCCCCCCCCCGGGCCAGTGCTCCTCTGAGTGTTGGTCCAACTCGTCAGCCGCCGGTGGCTACCAGGGGCAACTCTGGGCTGGCCTACCGGAAGTTTAGACAATCTGAGTGTGCCCTGAGAAAGAGATATGTGCAGCTCCTATCGGGATTTGTCGGCACATTCAAGCGGTGTTGCTGGATTTGTTTTAACCTGTCGAAGTGTCTTGAAGAACCGAGGTACCGAGTCTGATCGGAACGTCTCGGGAGGAGGTCTATTCCTTCGTTGACCGTGAGAGCTTGTCATGGGCTAAGTTGGGACTCCCCTGCAGGGATTTGAACTTTCGAAAGTCGTGCCCGCGGTTATGGGCAGATGGGAATTTGTTAATGTCCGGATGTAGATAACTTGAACCTTAACTTAATTAAGATGAATCAACTGAGTGTGTTACCGTGATGGCCTCTTCTCGGCGGAGTCCGGGAAGTGGACACGGTGTTGGAGTAATGCTTGCGTAGGTTGCTCTCTAGTTTCTCGCTCGCGCTTTGCCTCCTCTTCTCGCTCTCTTTTGTGAACAGGATAGCCACCATATTTGCTAGTCGCTTGCTGTAGCTCCACATATTTACCTTGCCTTACCTATAAGCTTAAATAGTCTTGATCGCGAGGGTGCGAGATTGCTGAGTCCCTGTGGCTCACAGATTACTATTACATCAGATGCAGGGCCTGATGATTCCGCTCCAGGTGGCGCGCTCGAGCTCAAGTGGGAGTTCAATGAGGACTCTCAACGATACTATGTTTTCTTTCCTGATGATCAGTAGTGGTGCCTAGTTGGGGTGATCGGGACCGTGTCGCATGTTGGGTTATCTTTTATTTTGGCGCCGTAGTCGGGCCATGAGTGTCTGAATGATGTAATGGTATTTATGTACTTGATTGACGTGGCGAGTGTAAGCCAACTATGTTATCTCCCCTTTTATTATCTATATTACATGGGATGTTGTGAAGATTGCCTAACTTGCGACATATGCCTTCAATGTGATTATGCCTCTAAGTCGTGCCTCGACACGTGGGAGATATAGTCGCATCGAGGGTGTTACAGTGGTGTTGCTAGCTTACAACGGTCCATCTCGGCGTAAAGCATCTCGTCGAGTTTGTCAGCGAGCTTCGTTCTTCATCGTCGTTCGTCGCCGTCGCCGAAAAGTACTCGGCGTCGGGTCTGGGCCAACAATTGGTATCTAGAGCAAGGTTGATCTTCTAGTAACAGAGGATCATGGAGGACGACGAGAAGAACAAGCAGCTGGCAGAGTACTCTGGTGCGGCTAAAGTATTTGCTGCTCCGGCGAATTCGTCGTATCCATGATTTGATCGCGAGAACTTCGGGGTCTGGAAGGCCCTCATGGAGTGTGGTCTCCTCGCCAACGAGCTATGGGCCGCGGTCGACCCAGGAGGCGACGCGTTCAAGAAGGAGGGAGCCGAGCACCGGAAGGATCGGCAGGCGGCATCGGCGATTTACTAAGTGATGCCGATGGATATCCTCCAACACCTAATCGCCAAAGAAACGGCGAAGGAGGCGTGGGATACTTTGAAGCTCATGTTCGAGGGACACACCCGCGTCAAGCAAGCCAACCTCCAAACTCTCCTAAGGAACTACGAGACTTTGGTCATGGGCGACGATGAGTCCATGGATGCGTTCGCTTCACGGGTGGCTACTCTCGTCAATCGGATTCGCGCACTTGGAGAAAACCTCACGGAGACCTCGGTTGTCCGGCGGTTCTTGCGCGCGGCCCCTCCCCGGTATCAGCAAATTGTCACGGCGATCGAGCAGTGCATCGATCTTGAGACTCTCTCCATCGACGATCTCGTCGGACGGTACAAGGATCACGACGAGCGGATGCGGTATAGTCTCGGAGATGGGAGGAACAACGAGCTTGTGATGCTCACAAAGGCGCAGTGGATCACCCTCGAAAAGCATGGCAGATCCACGAGCAGTAGCAAGAAGAAGGGAAAGCAGCATTCGGCGAGAAAGAACTCGCCGACTCGGACGACGACTCAGACAATGAGGCTGCACCACCACCGAGGAGAAAGTTTGACATCAGGAAAGTGAGGTGTTATAACTGTGGACTCCTCGGCCACTTCAAGGCTGACTGCGAGGAAGCACCGAAGCAGAAGGCGCTCATGGCCCAGCAAGGAGATGATGGTGACATGATGTTGATGAGTGAACTCGTGGACGAGGAGGATCCAGACTCACAAGTGTTGACTAAAGAAATTGTCGAGCTTGTGGAAGAAAAAATTTGCCATCAAGATTATGGTTCGGAAACTCGTGTCGAAACTACAGATGCGGGGGGTGATTCCGAAATTTATGTCAATGTTACGGGCATAAGTGCCAATTTTGCTGGAGCAGATGCAGCAATAGCTGCGTGTGCTCGACCATGGAGAAGCAGTCTCTGTGTTGGTCAACTAGTGAAGAGGCCCGTAGGCAGTCGGAAAAGCGACATAAAAGTTTCGACTCAAGGCGAAGTCGTGGCGTCAGAAGACCATGACGCAAGGCGTGATGATGTAATCGCACTAAAAGAAGGCGAAGACGTATGGTCAGAAGTCCACGACACATGGCGTCCATACATGGTCGTGCCAGAAAATCATGAAGCGAAGCGAGACGAGCGGACAGTTGCAGAAAGTGAGCAGGCAACCGACCCGAGGCACGCCGCAGCGTGCGTAGGCGGCAACGGCAGCGGCGTGTCATGCTGCAGCACAGGCGCTCATCCAGGAGCAGGAGCTCCGCACGCTGGCCTAGAAGCAACAGGCACAGCCAGAGGAGAGTGCAGTAGCAGGCCAGCTGGTGGTCCAGGAAGCCGCCCAGCAACAGTGAGCCAAGACGAGCGAGCCGATGTATCATGTGCCGAGCTGGAGGACGCAAGTACCAAAGCACAAGCATGTATGCGTACCTGCAGCAGCATCAGCAAACCACATGTTTCACAGCCAGAGGAAGGAGTCAAGCCACCACGTGGTGGCCAACCAGTGAGAAAATGGGGGCAAGGCCCAGAAAGCTTGCAAGGGACGCTGAGCCCAGGAGGCTCGTCTGGACTTGAAAATAGCAGCCCGCGAGCTGTAGGCTCTTCAAGAAGCGGCGTTTTTTAAGTGTCTGAATCGCCAGAAATAGGAACTTTGGCAAGTTCAGAGGCACCTATGTCGCCTTCGAAAGCAATGAAGAAACAGGCACCAACACCCACACCCGTTCTGCTACAACCGATGTTACACCCACATCCGGAGAATACTCTTCGGACGATTGACCCGGTAATGGTGAACGGGAGTGGGTGACAGTGTCTAGCAAGTGCCGAGAAACCGACGGAATTTGAGGACGCAAATATGATGGAGTGTTGGCATCATGCTATGAAAGAAGAGTTGGGGTCGATCCATGATAATAATTCATGGGAGCTTGTGGATCTTCCCAACAATGAAAAGGCTATGGAGCTCAAGTGGGAATTCAAGGTCAAGAGAGATGTCGTAGTGTGCATGAAGCACAAAGCGAGGCTTGTGGCCAAAGGGTATGTGCAAGAGGAAAGTATGGACTTCAAAGAAGTGTTCGTTCCCATTGCAAAGATGGAGTCGGTGAGATTACTCATCGCTCTCGCGGCTCAGGAATCATGGAAAGTACATCACATGGATGTAAAATCTGTGTTTTTGAACAGCGAGATAGAAGGAGACATGTATGTGAATCAACTACCGGGTTTCATCAAAGAGGGAGAAGAGCACAAGGTACTGAAGTTACATAAAATCTTGTATGGGCTATGGCAAGGACCTCGGGAGTGGAACATCAAACTTGATCGAACGTTGATTTCTCTTGGATTTGAGAAAGCCCCACTAGAGCATGCAATGTACAAGAGAGGTGAAGGAAAGGATCGTCTACTAGTTGGCATCTACGTCGACGACCTATTGATAACTGGAGCAGATGAAGAGGTGATTGCAAAGTTCAAGCTACAGATGAAAGAGCTTTTCAAGATGGATGATCTAGGTCTTTTGAGCTACTACCCTGCGATAGAGGTACATCAAAAGACGAAAGGGATCACACTATGCCAGAAGGCATATACAAGGAAGGTACTTGAAAGCCGTGGCATGAAATATTGCAATCCAATTGACGCTCCAACGAAACCTCGTCTTGAGCTGAACAAGAAGAGTAAAGCACCCGCAGTTAATGCAATAGAGTATATTACAACTGCCACTGCGGCGTGTGAAGGTGTGTGGCTAGGGCGGCTACACGGTGATCTCATGGATCGACTTCTGGAACAAGTGGTGCTTAATGTTGATAGCAAGTCTGAAAGTTTTCTACGCGAAGATCCAGTGCGGCATGATAGAAGCAAGCACACTGATACGGTGTATCACTACATAAAGGACTGCGTGGAAGAAGTTAAGATGAAGGTCAACTACGTTTGCACCGATGATCAGATGGCAGACATCCTAAACAAGGCTTTGGATCGATAGAAGCTCTTGAAGATGCGAAGAAGGATCGGCGTCGGAGCTGTGACATAACGATGTCGTGTTTAGGGGGTGATTGTTGGAAGTAAACCCAACGTCCGGTCCGATTACAAGTATGTATACGGGTCCAACTAGTATAGGAATCCATTACCTAGTAGGATTAGTACTGGTCCTAGGCTAGCTGTTATATATACGATGTAATACCCATGTACTTTGTATTGTGAGATCAATCAATAAAGCAATAAGGCTCGAGACGAGCCTTTGGCAATACATCAGTCTCGCGTGCGTTAGTGTGGTTCCGGCTGGCTGGCCACTGTGTGCGTACGTGAGATACTAGTTGATCAAAGGAATAGATCAAGCTAGTACGTGGTGTTGCTAGCTTACAACGGTGCATCTCGACGTAAAGCATCTCGTCGAGTTTGTCAGCGAGCTTCGTTCGTCATCGTCGTTCGTCACCGTCGCCGGAAAGTACTCGGCGTGGGGTCTAGGCCAATAGGAAAGTGTTGGAAATATGCCCTAGAGGCAATAATAAAATAGTTATTATTAAATTTCCTTGTTCATGATAATTGTCTATTGTTCATGATATAATTGTATTAACCGGAAACTGTAATACATGTGTGAATACATAGACCACAACATGTCCCTAGTGAGCCTCTATTTGACTAGCTTGTTGATTAATAGACGGTTGTCGTTTCCTAACCATGGACATTGGATGTCGTTGATAACAGGATCACATCATTAGGAGAATGATGTGATGGACACGACCCCTCCTAAGCATAGCACAAGATCGTGTAGTTCGTTTGCTAGAGCTTTTCTAATGTCAAGTATCATTTCCTTAGACCATGAGATTGTGCAACTCCCGGATACCGTAGGAGTGCTTTGGGTGTATCAAACGTCACAACGTAACTGGGTGACTATAAAGGTGCACTACAGGTATCTCCGAAAGTGTTTGTTGGGTTGGCACGAATCGAGACTGAGATTTGTCACTCTGTATGATGGAGAGGTATCTTTGGGCCCACTCAGTAATGCATCATCATAATGAGCTCAATGTGACTAAGGAGTTAGACACGGGATCATGCGTTACTGAACAAGTAAAGAGACTTGCCGGTAACAAGATTGAACCAGGTATGGGAATATCGATGATCGAATCTCGGGCAAGTAACATACCCATGGACAAAGGGAATTGTATACGTGATTGATTGAATCACCGACATCGTGGTTCATCCGATGAGATCATCGTGGAACATGTGGGAGCCAACATGGGTATCCAGATCCCGCTGTCGGTTATTGGTAGAAGAGATGTCTCGGTCATGTCTGCATGCACTACAAAAAAAATACACTTCCGTGATGATACGTGTTTGTCACAGTAGGTCGCGTTTTCTGTCATGCATGTACATCCATGAAAAATTTATGACATAATCAAGATAGTCATACCTGTGTTGTCGTAGAAGTGTTTCATGACATTACCAAAATTATCATCACGGAAGTGTCCACTTCCATGACGATAAATCGCGTGTCACAGAAGTGCTTTCGTTAAGGGTGACCGGCATGTGGCATCCACCGTAATGGAATGTCGTTAAGCTATCGGGTCGGGTTTTGGATCCGATAACCCGTTAACAGCCCCGACCAATGGGGATTTTCCATGTGTAAAGTCATCATTGGTTGGAGGAAACATGTGTCGGCTCATCGTTTGGACAGATGTCAACCACTCATTGGACGGAAGGCGCCTATGATACGTCGACATGTGGCACGGCCCAACAGAGGCCCATTCCTGTGAAAAGGTCAGCCCGTTTGACTTGGTCAAAAGCTGGCGGGCCGGCCCATGGAAAGCCTGTTAACAGCCTGTTCGAATATAGCCCATTTACAGCCTGCTAACCCAAGGCCCGTTACGCCCTATCCGAATTAGGCCCAATAGCATCATCTGGGCCATCCAATAAGATTCCAGCCTGTTTTCACTTCTGGCCCATGTATGGCCCATGACGTCTTTCGGCCCATATGAGGCCCTATGTAACTCTTGGCCTACTAACGGCCCGTGGTGAAACTGACCCGTAATAAACAGTGTATCACTTTACACCCATTAACGGCCCGTGGTGAAATGGCCCGTAATGAACAGTGTATCACTTTATACCCATTAACGTACGGCCCATTATTCCGTTGGGCCGTTTCCAGCCCATGTTACCTTTCGGCCTTCTCAGAGCCCATTTATTCTTGGGCTCATTTCCAGCATTCGTTTACTTAGGGCCCGTTATTGTCATTTTCTGCTTGTGGGCCAAATTCAGCCCGTGGTTACAGTCGGCCCGTTTGTGGTTACAGCAAGCTTATTTAACTTTCTCTTGTTTGGCGCTTAAATCCTCCAGCGCTTGTTGTTGCACCAGAAAATATGCATCTGAATTCTGCAGGGACTTCCTCAGTCCTTCAGCTTCCTGTCACAGCACATCTGATCGATGTCTTTCAACTTGAAGTTGAGACTCAAGAGGACGAACCGATTCAGGCAGCAAGTTTGAAGAGCTTGTTCCAGCAGTAGTGGCCAGTAACTCAAACACTACATCAAGACAGGACTTTTGGGTTCCCTCACTATCGTCAAGATAGTTTTTATCAGCTTTCTTGGAGACCAACAGGGATGTCTAACTATCTTGAACCTTATCTGCATTACTTCCTTTACCATTGGATAAGGCGGTACTGTTCTCCAATATTTTGTCTGCATTCTAAAAGAGAAACAAGCAGACACATCACATGTTTACCATGTTGTATATGAAACTCATTTTGGTAAATGAGTTCAGTAGTAAAGTGGACAGGATAACAACATGAAACAAACATATATCTATGTACCATGGTCACTTCATGGTCTATATCATTCTAGTTTTTGTTGCCAAATCAAGATAGAGACACAGTTCAAATAATATTTGTTCAAGACAAAGCAGAATAGACATAATATAAGTGTGGGTAACTATAGAGCAATAACAACACTTGTAATGTGCATGACATGAGAACATAACTGTTTATTCAATTGAAACTGAAATCAACATAGAGCAGGTTACAACAGCAAACCAGTTAAAGAAACAGGTTTAAAACATACCTGTTGTGCCATTGGAGTTTCAATTCCATCCTTCAAATTTGAAAATAGTTGGTATGAGTAAATACAGTCATGCAAGAGCAAAGGAGTATGAACCATAGCTACAGAACCTAACCTGAGAACAAATCTTCTTCTCCTTTAAGCGTTGAGTAGGGAATCGGAGTGGTGGTCCTCGTGCTTTGGGCACTGCAGTTCCCTTACTAACTGCTCGTGTTTGGGTGCTCTGTGGTGGAGACGGTGTTGTGTCAACTGGAACTGGGTTACTGTCTGATGGGGTTGGGGTGAGAAGGGTGTAGCTGGTTCTCTGTCCAACTGGGTAGGGGTACAATCTGCGGGAGTCTCGGTTATGTGTGGTGGATCTGGTCCTTGGGCAAGTACAATCCTGGTTCTATCTGCATCAACTGGTAGCACTATCTTTTCTGAAGACTGTGTTGTTACTCCCTTAGATACTGTCATCACGCTCTCCAATTCAAATGGCTGATAAATAAGAAAAGTAATTGAAAGTATAGACATTGTATGATAGACAGGTGCAATGGATAGTGGGGAATAAAAGAGGGCATGGAATAATTTATATTTATGTTGTCTAACCAAATAGGATAGCATGACACAATTTCACATATATGATGGCTAACTAAACAGGATAGCATGACACAATTTCACATTATGATGGCTAACTAAAAAAGATGGAAAGACATAATTCAAAATATGAGACTATGTAAACAGGATGACATGACATAACTATATAATGTGTTTATTAAATAGGTTGGTATGCCATAATTCACATACATTCACGGATAGAATGCCATAATTCAAAATATGATGACTGTAAACACTAAACATGATGAGATGATATAACTATATGATGTCTTTATTAAATGGTTTGCCATGCCATAATTCAGATAGATGATGTGTATGTACTATGTAAACATGATGGCATGATATAATTCAAATATATGATTTATATAGTAAGCAAGTAAGCAGATGGAAATCCATATATGATGTAAAAACTAAGAAATGCAAGACAACATGCATGACATGGGTAATATAACCCTGCCAAGTTTGAGCATAGACCTCAGGGGGAAAATAGGACTGGTCATCAGTCTCTGAATCCTCCTCTGAGGAGCTCTCTGTAACCAGCAAGATGTCTGCTTCAGCAGGTAGCATTGTCTGCTCTGAATACCTTGTTTCCACTCCAGATACTTCCATCACCGCTTCAAATGGCTGATGCACAGGAAGAGTAGTTGAATATACAAACGTTGTCGACAAATGGAACACGTAATACAAAAAAATGATAGCATGATATAATTCACATACATGATGATTGGCTAAACAGCATGGCATTGCATAATTCACATATAGAATGCCTTTGCAACAAGATAGCATTGTATAATTCACATATATAATGTCTTGCAACAAGATGGCAATGCATAATTCACATATATGGTAATTAGACACTGAACAGGTGGCATTCACACAAAGCATGTCTAAACTAATCAAATGACATAGCAATGCGAGACACCATACGCACGATATGAGCAACATAACTCTGCCAAGTTAGAGCATACACCTCGGGGGGGAGGGGGAATAGGACTGGTCATCTGTCTCTGAATCCTCCTCTGAGGAGCTTTCCGTAACCAGTGAGATATGTGCTTCGTCAGATAGCATAGTCTACTCTGAAGACCTTGTTTTCACTCCAGAATTTTCCATCACCGTGTCAAATGGCTGATGCACACGAAGAGCAATTGAATGTAATAACATTGTTGACAAATGTAATATGTAACCAAAAAAAGGATGGCCTGATATAATTTACATATAAGATGACTGGCTAAGCAGGATGGCATTGCAAAATTCACATATATGATGCCTGGCTAAACAAGATGGTGTTGCATAATTCACATAAACGATGAATAAACTAAACAGATGGCATTCGCACAAAGGATGTCTAAACTAAGCAGATGACATATTTGATGTATAAAGTAAGCAATGCAAGACACCATATGCATGATATAACCAACATCAGCATGCCAAGTTAGAGCGAAGACCTCAGGGGGTAAATAGGAGTTGTCTTCTCCTTCTGAATCCCCCTCAGAACAGATATCTTCCTCTCGATTACAATCCAAAATGCGTGGAGGGGGGTTGCCTTTGCGCCTACCATGGAGCGACGTCTGCATGAAATTTTATTGCCACGCAAGGCTCGTCTCTTTTGCTCTACATGTTCAGTTCCACTGTTTACAATAACTGTCATGCATAGGAATAAAAAAAAGTGAGATTATGTAAGGAGTGCATGCAGAAATCCAGAGTGATGGTAGCAACCTGTGGATAGACCCAAAACCAATAATAGCAGGCAGATAATGGCTTCAGTTAAAAAAATACAGATAATGGCTTCTTTACTGTTTGTTTCCCACCCAACATGAAACTCATAGTAGACACCGGAGATTAACCAGATAGTAGATAGATACTATTGATAGCGGCCCCGATATGTACCCCACAACCATTTAAAAACTCAAGTTTGACCATTAGTTTGGAGCTGACTCAGAGTCTAATTGGTGAACAGGACGATAAAGTAGCATGTAATATTAAACGATGCATAACCTAAGTAGACACGAAAGAGTGCGACCTCTCTTGCGGACCCGTGTAGTCCTCGAGGTCATCTACTCAGTTGATGATGGTAGTGCAGTTTTCATGGCTGCCAGCGGCGGGGAAGAAGATCTGAGGCGGCGAAAGACAGTCTGGAGGCCGGATCCCTGCTGTGCTGGACCCTTCTGTCGTTGGAGCAGCTGAGCTGGGGTGGACAACGGCGCAGCAGGAGCGGGACAAACCACGCAAGGTTTTCTTTGACAACTATCTGTAAGAGAAGTAATTCTGTAAGGGCTCGTTTGAATTGGAGGATTCCAACAATGCAGGGATAGGAAATAGACAGGAATAGGATAGGAATGCACGTGCAAAACAGAGAATTTAAAAACGCAGGATTTCTGCCAATCTGGGTGTTTGATTCACAACAATTGGAAGATCACAGGATGCAAAGAAGCATGGTGAGATTAAATCAAACCACAAGAAAATGTACGATTATAATGCTATTATGCTACTATCTCTTAGTCTTGTGCTTCATGAATAGGAATTTGAAAAGGAGGACAAGTGAAAATTAAAATTGCTACGTTTTTTCTTTCAAGGAGACACTAAAGGAACAAATACGTGTGCTCAGTGGACAATATATATAACATGTAGAGTAAAAAAAGAGATGCAACAAGTGTACAACCTCTTTGGCGAAGCCATGTCGATCTCAGCGTGATTGGGTTGGCCGGTGAGGATGCTCCGGCTGACTTGGCTGTCGGAGGAGGGGAAGAAGACCTTAGGCGTCTGGAGATGGAGCCCGAGGTACTGCTCTGCTGTGATGGAGGGTTTCGTCGTTGGAGTAGCTCTGGTGAGTTGTACGGTGCCGAAGCTGAAGCAGGACAAGAGAGACAACAAACAACGTTAAACTGAGTGGAATTCTAATAGCATCTCCAATACATGACGTAAAATACATAAACACAAAGTGCTAGATGTAAAATACATCAGCCGCTCATCTCTAAACTTAACTGTTGAAACTGAATTTAACTGTCCAAACTGAACTTAACTGTCGAAACTGAACTTAACTGTCGAAACTGAATTTTGCTGTCGAAACTGAATGCCCTAGCAAGGTGAGGCTACATGTCAGTCGACTGACTTTTTCATCTCTGGTCAGTCGATTTTGCAGCCGTTGGATACGAAATCAAGGGTCGGTGGTTCATCTTCAACCTCCACCCCCCTGAGCCGGCCAAACAGCAGCCCCCCGCCGCCCGCGGCCGGCGGTGCGCTGCCCCGCCCGCCCCGAAAACACTCCCCACCGCCGGTCCGCCGCCGCCTCGGCCATCCCTCTAGGCCCCCCGTGCTGAGCTTTTTCTCCAGCGATCCCCACGCCACTGCCCCGCCACCGCCGGCGACCACCGCCCCCATCCTGAACCCTAAGATAGATAGTGGGTTACCTCTCCGGCGAGCCCCCTCCCTGCTGCGGCTGGTTCTTCCTTCACCCCGGCGGCATCGGAGTGAAGTGTAGCTAAATCAGAGCAGCATCGCAAGCAAGAGCAAGAGCGAGAGCAGCAGCACGAGCAAGAGCAATAGCAAGAGCAGACCAGGAAGGGGACCGAGAGCAAGAGCAGAGTAGCAGCAGGTCCTACTGATGTGGACGTCGCCGCCGAGGGAGCGACGCCGTGGAGGAAGTGGCCAGCGACGCCGCCGTGGATGGAGCTACGCCGTGTCGACTCGGGAACGAGCGCCGGCAGCACCGTGAGATCGAATCAAGAAGAAAATGCGGCGATTAGTGTACAACCTCTTTGGTGGCGTCGATTAGGCCGCAGCTTCATCCGAGGAAACGGTGATGATGATGCTCTTCCGGTGGTGTAGGTGAAGACGGCGGTGTGGGAATGGACGTGGCGCGAAAGACGAGGGAAACATCGGGGCAACTCCTTGGAGGTGGAGGACGGGGTGGCTAAACCGGCGGGACGATGAGATCGACGACGGATCCTCATCCGGTACGGTGGATGAGGGACGTCGAGGTGTCGCTGTGGACGATGTCGTCGGGGAAGAGGCTCCGGCTGGGTGGCGGACGGAGCAGGGTGTGGGGTTTTGTCGCGGGTTTTCGCGGCCTCGGTGTACGAATGGGTGGGCAGATGGGATGGCAGTGGGGAACCATGGCTTAGAGACGCGCTTGTCCGAAATGTGGGGTAAGTTACGAAAGTACCCCCACCGATTTGAGGCGGTTCTTTCGGTTCAGGGGTACCACGGGCATTTCGCATGTCGGGATTTCACAGGAGGTGGGAGTTTTCGCGCGCGTTGTAATTTCGGAATAGCAAGGCGCGGGTTGAGATGGAGGGAGTTGTCGGAGCACAACGAGACAAAGATATATCTTAAATATTTCGGGCTAACAAGGCGCGGGTTGAAATTTCCGGACAAGCCTAACGTGTACTGTACCAAATCAATGCGCCCTACAAATGTCATTCAAAACTTTGAATTCATGTTATGTTCAATTAAAATATTTCGCTACGTGTATAATGCATGCAACCTACTACTCAAATGAACGTTTTAGTGCATTCCAAACGTATATACTATCGCTTCAATATGAACTAAATTTGAATTCATTTCTCTATTTGAATAAGATCTACAGTAATGATTGTTGTGAAGTCAAAGCATTTGAATTCGTTTCTTTGTTTTAATAAGATCTACAATCATCATTATTGTCAAGTTAAACCATCGTTTGTGTATTATCTTCACAGCACACCACATGATTAGTCTCGAGTTACATATGAACTATGTGTACTATATGAACTCGAACTAGATTTTTTGAATCCACTTTATTTTGATTTCAAATCACATTACATTTCTAGCTCTAGCTAGATATTCATAATCTAAACCATGTCTCATATGTATAATGTGTTTACCACATTATGTATAGTGCCCCGCCCCCTACACCTACAAGTATTTAGATATGAGTTGCAAACACCACACATTACCATAAATTCAAATAAAATGTGAGAATGTTCGACATATAGTATTGTTTAGATTGTTCAATATTTAGTTGTAAGCTGCAAACGCCACACATTATCACAAATTCAAATAAATTGTGAGATTGTTTGATGTATAGTATGGTTTAGATTGTTCGACATTTAGCTGTGAGTTGCAAACGCCATGCATTATCACATTATGGTATAACATGTGCACAGCACGTGTATCACCGCTATATTCATGCATGCAATGTTTAAAACACTATGATCTCCTATTCAAATATATGAATCTGCTTTCATATCAAATTATGATCTTTGTTAGTCTCTTACACCCACACAATCCTCTAACCTTTGTAGCTACCACTAACTTTCTCTCGTGCATGCACACGCCCTCCTCGCCCTCCCGCTCCCTCGACATTCTATCCACCAGGCACATTCATTTTTTTCTTTAGGTCATTCTCCCAGAGTCTCCACATCTCCTTTCCGGCACACACCGATCGATAAACCTCTCCAGCGATGCCTGCCTACAACATACAAACACACCTTCAATCTCCTCCTTTATGTGTCCTTGCCTCGTGTCTCTCATACGGTCAAACACACGTGTAAACTCTCTCCCCTCTTTTCATCGCTCTCACAACCGCACACTCCTCCCCCTGTCTAGCTAGTAGTTGGGCCTCTCGCACCACCTCCTAGCTCCATTCTCTCTGTCTATCCGTCTCGCTGGGCCTTATTTGCCTCTAACAAATGGACGTACACCGGCTGATCTCTCGCTATACATATAGCTAACTAGGTCCTTATAACTCGTTTTTACCCACACGTCAATCGATCTACCTCATTAGTTGTGTCTCTCCCTTCCTCCGACGAACAACAATTGATCTACCGATCTAGTTAGGTTTGCTTACCAAACACATGGTTCCCCTTCATCATCCATGGATGCGTCCCGACAGATCTATCACGCACAGGCACACACAGAAACACATCCCCACTCTTATTGATAACATTGCAGTTCCACCCTCAGTTTGTCTAGTAGGCCTCTCCCACCATCTTCGAGAAGCAACTCCATCACCCATCCAGCACTCTACCCCTCTCCCTCCCTCTCCCTCCCTCTCTCTCCTCTCTCTCTCTGTCCCATCATAT
>NC_041384.1:456826774-456892174 GCF_002162155.2 Triticum dicoccoides | reverse complement strand
TTGTATCTCTCACACACACCCATGTAGGTGGGGGACGTGCACGAAGAGAAGAGGTGCATGCACGGCGCACGTACTCCCGTCTCTTTCCCAACCACACCCGCGTGGGTACACAGTGGAGCTCATTTCTGTACGAAAAAGGCAGCCCACGTGGTAATTTGGCACGTGTACTGGTTGTCCACTTGGTGGAGGGAGGATCGTCTACCACGGGTGAACAAACAAATTGCGACTTGATGTGTTATGTTAAAAAAAGAGGCAAACCATGTGGGGCTTACCTTAGAGGCAAGGCTCTATACACTGGAGTACTTTTTATGTGTCCCGTCAACTCGCAGAACGAGGAGAAGCTTGCATAGTACGCCGTCTCCCCCGCCCACGGGCGCGGTGGCTCGCAGGATGAGGTGAAGCTTGCTTACTACGCCTTGCTACATCGCCCATGCGCGCGGTGGCTCGCGGGACGAGGAGAAAAATTTACTACTCCCTCCGTTTACTCCTCGTCCCTACTACCTTGGTTATAGAGATTATATCATACTGTTTGGAATATATATGTCCTTTAGTAGATTTCAATATGAACTACTAGCACATACTCCAAACACTGATGTATATAGACGTATTTTAGAGTGTAGATTCACTCATTTTGCTCCGTATGTAGCACTCTCCCTCGTCCCTCGACCCTCGCCCACGTGGTGGACGTGCAAAAATTCATTCGGTCTCATATAGCCAGAAGGATATATACTACACTACCATTATTGCTCGACTTCCCGAAGAGGCGAAGAGCCAATCGCAAGGTTAATATTTTGGAGATGCCAAGCACAAGGTTATAGGAGAACGAGTAGTAGGTGCCGCGTCATTTATAAATAAAGTTTTTTTTCTTTAGTGGAATGTACGCAATATGATAGGTTCATATGGAGAGAAAAGGAAACCGCTCCACTATATACATAGTCAGGATGGGCCAGCCTACACGGTTGCTTGCTGGGGTTGCTCTCTTCACACTCTCTCGCACAAAACGAGTGTGGCCACATCTCTAACATCCCGGCGGATCACGTCCACTTGGGGAAGGGGTGGATGCTTAGTGTAGATGCGGTGGCCGTCGCCGACGGTGAAAACCCACTGTCGGCACGTCCCGATTAGGGGTCCCGGCCGTTCTCTCTCACAAAGCCGGTGAGGTTGCCTTCGTCCCTTGCTCACTGCTGCGACGTGGGCAGTTGCCGCCTCCCGCCGCCCTCCTCAAGGTTGAGCTACGTCCCTCAGGTACAACTCCCTTTACAGCCGGCTTGCACCACTGCTCCAGCTGCCCACATCACTCCCCGTGGATATTTCTCTACTTCTTTGCCCCGCACATACCTCTACTGGCTTCTACGTACTGTATTTATGATGAGTTTATGTCTCATCAACTAGTCCCAGTAATCATATTGTAATCACACTTGTTCAATTTCTTTGCCACGGGGATGCTCATCTCGATTTTGGTGAAACTGCACAAAATGATCCGATGGTCAAAAGGTTGCAAACTTAATTTATTAGGAAACTCGAACGTTGCCAGCAAATTGAAGCCTGGTCAGGGTTCACGGTTCAAGGGCTAGGGACTGCATGGATCGTTTTTTTTCTTTAGCTGCCTCTGTTCCAAAATAAGTGTCAACTTTAGTAGTAGTACAACTTTGTACTAAAGTTTGCACAAAGTTGAGAAACTTATTTTGGAACGGAGGAAGTACATATTTGCTATGATCTGTCAATCATTGAGATGCAATAGCATGCATGTTAGTCTCCTTTCTATTTGATGAAATGTTGCAACGGGCAACCTTGGATGCAAGATACATGTAACAGAAGCTGGAAGCTTCATAGCATTGTACAAATTTATCTCGTTGATAAATTACAGTACGTACTATACTAGTACTTCCTCCGTTCCTAAATATAAGTATTTGTAGAGATTTCACCATGAACCACATGCGGATGTATATAGATGCATTTTAAGTGTAGATTCATTCATTTTGTTTCGTATGTAGTGGAATCTCTACAAAGACTTATATCTACTAGTAATAGCTAGCCCCCACTACTAGGAATTCTCTATCCTCTCCTTGAGCCACGTCATCAAAATTGATGTAGCCGTTAGATGAAGTAAATCAATCCATAATAGCCGTCTGATCTTGACGTTGAGAGGCTCTGCACTAAGCCACATGCATGCAGAAATACCGTGCCACATGCATGTGAGTGGGTTTTAAATCACATCAACATGTCTGCATGCAAGCATGCACCGGTAGCATGCATGTAAGTGAGCTTTTAAGTCCCATTAACATGTCAAAAAGAAAAATATAATCCCATTATGCAGTAGGAGTTGGCTGATCTTTTTTCCTTACGTGGGATGATCTAAATGATGATGGGAGTTTATTTAGTTTGGCTACCACATTTGTCATGCGGTTATAGAGTTTTTTTGTTCTATGAAATCGATAATTTTGCGCAGAGAGATATACCGTTGTTTCACGCCAACGCGCGGGGACTCATCTAGTAATATTTAGGAACGGAGGGAGTACTATGTAAAGAGTTAGGTGTCGCACGGTGATAGTGTGAGGTGGACCATGTAATCACTGAGCCTGGGTGTTTTCACTGCTCTTGCACGCCTCCGCTGTAAGAATGGAGAAAATTGTAATCTACTAGTATACCTCCTTTTGCCGAAAGCGTGGGACATCCAGCAGTCCTACCACCTCAGTAATAAAGACCAATGAGCCGTCAAATCACATAGACCCAGCAGTAAGTTGGACGGACGAAGCAACCATCACTTTTGCGCCAGTGAGAGGTCGCGTCCGCTCTGCCCGGGCATGAATGCGGCACCAATTCTTTGGAGCAGCGCTGACCGTTTCGGACGAGAAGCGCGCGCGGGCGATGGAGGGGCTTTGGGTGGGTCAGGCTGGTCAGGAGCGGGCGTGGCAGCTGTCCGCATGTCCCTACCAGACACACCCGGAAACGAGAGGATGCACCGACTCTCGCGGCTAAAATCGTACACTACACAACATCTCCCTGTAGGAGTAGGTCGATCTGTCGCTCTCTCTAACACACACATGGTGTTAAACACACACACACACACACACACACACATGCACCTTGGTCTCCTTGCACCTTCTAACGTGACTTATTACACCTAGACAGAGGGAGTAGTAAGTATACGAGATACGGTGGCACACTGACTTAAGTTGAATACAAGTGCCCAAATTTTGTGTGCATGTTATAATAAGGATTCATTTAAAATAGTACGTGAGCGAACAGAGGGATCAATTGGATAGTGTTCCCGAGCAGTAGCGAGATGTGTGAGGTAAGATACACCGCTGACGCTTTTAATTTTTCTTATTAATTTGTTTGTTTCACCCTCTGACTGGTGGGACCCAACGTACTACGTGGAGAGAGGTAAGGTGACTAAGGCTGCATTATTTCTGCACCACTGTGGATAGTCTTACCACCAAAGCCACATGACACGATTATGATTGAAATCCCAATGACTCCCACACACACACAAAAACACGGCATGCTTGTCACACGAATGCAGGAATGTATAAAAGGTTATTTCCCTCTCGTTGAACATAACGGGAGGGTTGTGTAGCTAGTTAGCCTGTTTGCTCATCAAACTTGAGGTCTTGGGTTCGATAACTACACTTGAGCATGATTTGTGCCATGAGGATTCTTTGACTGGTCACAATGTTTTCTAGGGTTTGCACACTTCACACACTCTCTCTCCAGTATACATATACACGCTGGAGCCTCGGCGCTTGTAGTTGCTCTCTTCACACTCTCTCGCCCTCTCTCGCTGGAGCCTCAGCGCTAGTAGTTGCTCTCTTCACACTCTCTCGCCCTCTCTCGCTGGAGCCTCAGCGCTAGTAGTTGCTCTCTTCACACTCTCTCGCCCTCTCTAGATCTAAACAAGACTTCGTTGCCCTCTCTCTCCCCTCACTACTGCTCAAAGAACCGGCATGATCCGTCCGCCGGGAAGGGAAGGAGGCTTAACATTGTCGCCGTCGGCGAGGGACTACCGGCGCAGCTGTTCACTTTCCACCCAGCGGCGGCGCGGGAGGGCCTCCGACCCCTTCTTCTTCGCCGTCCCGTCGCCCACCGAACCACGCCCCAAGAACCTTAAGGTATAATTTACTTACTCCACATGCATTGCTCTAGCTGCATGTATACCATGAATCTAGGACGTGGTTCAAAGAGGAAAGGAGTGGGGGAAAGTAGTGGGAAAAGTTGTATATAGCATGAATCTAGGACGTGGTTCAAAGAGGAAATGAAGGGGGAAAGTTGTATAGCATTAATCTAGGACGTGGTTCAAAGAGGAAAGGAATGGGGAAAGTAGTGGGGAAAGTTGTATCGCATAAATCTATGACGTGGTTCAAAGAGGAAAGGAAGGGGCGAAAGTACTAGTTCAAAAAGGAAAGGAAGGGACAAGGCTGTAGAGTTTGAGAAGGACTACATTTGCTGCGCTCACATAGGGAAAGGCGTCTAAAGATAACAAAACTGGGACCAACACAAATATGCTCCTTGGTTGTTTGTTCTTTGTTGCAACAGACTGTGCATGACGACAGTACATCGGTAGATGCACATGGTGCTGGTGCGTCCACTGTCCCATGCAACTCATTAGCTGTTGTTAATCTAAGGCCCTGTTTGGTTAAAAACTCCCTAGTCCCTACCTGCTGGGTTCCAGGGACTAAACATGGATTAGAGGTTATTAAATGACATGCTAAAAGACCATGTTACCCCTAGTAATGAACTAATAGAGACAAGGTGTGATGTGTGGCAGGGGCAACTGTTGGAAAAAGTCCCAAAAAGACTCCCTCGGGGTCTTCTTTCTTTAGTCCCAAATTCCCACTTTTAGTCCCTAAAAGTCCCTCCTCTTTGGTTTAGATGGGACTGACACGGAGTTTTTTTAGTCCCTACACCAAAATGTCCCTGTACACAAACACCCTCTAATAATGCCACTGGAAAATTGATGCAATGCCAAAGTTAAAAGCAAATTACATGTTTAACGAATTTTATTGTTAATATAATCTCTATGTTAATATTAATCAATGCCACCGTTTGAGAAATGCTACGGTCTTGCTTTCTTTCCCATTTAGATAAGGTAGATGCTTCTTTTTGTTGGCTTCTGTGTCATCCACCGTTATTGACCACTAATTGTTTCCGTTGCACCTCTGTGTAAACAGGGTTATCTGCTTCACCTTGTTGCCATTGTGACCTTTTGTTGCACTGCACAAAACACTTTTGTTTTAAGAGTGTTTTGTGCAGTTCAACCAAAATGTCACACTGACAACGTTGCTTGATTGCTTGATCTTAGTGGAACTGCACAAGAGGAGATCTTACTTCCTATCCGTTAAGGCGAATTTGGTTCAGATCTTCTTCTTGTGAGTTGTTTGAATTCCGCATCATGAGAGGTCAGTACTAGCCTTCTTTCACATGATTCTACAGTGTGCATTCATATGTTGTGCTACTTGTACGATAATGTTGCTTGATTTTAGTGAACTGCACAAATGGAGACAAGACTTCCAATCTGTATGTGCACCGTAATATCCCATTGAGGTAAGATAAGGATATTTCACATCTGTTGGCCTGTATTTTGCCACTTCCATCAGAAAATTAAGTTTAGTACTATACTTGTGCTCCCTAATTGACATGCCAAATCTTACATTGAAGGAGAAGCTTGTTTGTTATTGAACCAAGTGATGAAGTGGAAGAACAAGGGGAAGAAAAACAAAAATCAACTCCCGGTGCTGTAATGAAGCACTAGAACTGTGATGACACAAGTAATGATATAGTTTTGCATCTTAATTTATTGCTATGGCTGGAACAAGCAATTGTTTTGCCACTGATTTGATGCCACTCTTAATGTAATATGTAATTATCTCTACTTGTGCAAATAGGGATCTTCTTTGAAGATACCATATATTTTAGTGGAACTGCACAAGAAGATGTTGGAAACATTAAACTTATTGAGGAGTATATAGTAAGCATGGCCACCACGGTAGATAGCAACAGATGGTTCCGGAGAATTGCTTCATCTGTATGCTCTACACAATAAGCCTCCTGACAAAGGTTGGTACTCGCCCACTGATTTCTTCCATATGATTGAGCTTTGTCATCTCTATTGGTGTTGTGCTACTGTTTAGATACTGTCATGAAAAAGTGGTATTGTCCTTGAGAAGTGCTTCATCTGTGTTGTTTTAAATATTTCCTTTCCTTTTTTTCGAGCAAACAGTGATGCTATCATTTAGTAGTCATCTTGTCTTTGCACAACAGGATCATCTTCCTCTGAAGAAGAATATGGAGTACGTGAAGTGACTAGTTCTGATTATGCGAGGATGAACAGGCCCTGTCTATCTTATCATCAGAAGGAGCAGTTGAAGGATGGTTACATTACTCCCCACAAGACCAAACTAACTTCAGCTCAGAAGGACTGACAAAATCTCCATTTTTTGCTGTGACAAATGTTCGAACTGATGGAAAACCCTGCCCATTCCCCAATCGTAGGCATTTGATATTTTGGAATGGGACAACTTGTCAAATTTTGCTCATTGATTTTAGCAAGACATGCGTTTGATATTTTCAAATGGGACGCCCTTTGCTGTCAGCAGCGTCAATCAATTTTTTATTTATTCTTTAGTTGTGAAGTAAATATTGCCTCTGACATGTGAGTCGCTGAGATGCATAATCATCGATTGTTTTGAATGTTCTCTATGAATTGACAGGCCTGTGTGTTTGATTGCAATGTATAGAAACGCTAAAAAGCTGCTCAAACTCTTTGTACTCCTTCTGTTCCTTTTTACTTCACATATTGTGAAAGTGCATACTTTTTTGTATAAGATTGGTCAAAGTAGAGATACTTTGACTGTAGACAAAACTTGTATGCAGACTAGAAAGGACCGAGGGAGTACATGTGAAACTGCTGCAAATGAGGTGATCACCCTGGGAATAATGCTAGTACATATTGTTTTGCATGTTCATCCCATGCCAGTGATACAGGAATTCGAACTAATCGAAATAAATTCATTCATACGCAGTCGAATTTCATATAAACACGGCAGATTTCATTACATTTCATACATTCTTCAACTAAAAAGGGATGCGCTGGAGGTATAATTAATTAACCGAAGCTACCCACCTGTGTCCCGCTGAGCCGAATAGAAACTTCAGTGACTTAACTGCAGGTGCAGTTGCGTAACTGACATGTGGCCTGTTGGGCCCACGTGTCAGTCAGCCAACTGCACCAGCAGTTAAGTAGAAGCAGCGTTATTCTCCAGCAGAACTCCCCGATTCCATGTCGCCACCAAGAAGCTAACCGGCTGTCAATGGTCAACCCGCCTAGCTTGGCTTCAACAGGAGGGTAGCAGCGGTGGCCTTACTTGGACCCGAGCGACGGCGACCTACCATGTTCTACTCTTCCTTGTTTTCTGTGTGGCACGGCCTCGTTGGCAGTGGGGCGGGGCCTTGGTGGAGCCGGCTATGTCCTCTGTCTCGTTGTCAGCGGGCGGCGCCTCAGCGGAGCGGTGGAAATCCTCCCCCGCGTTGCCGGCAGGGTGGGGTCTCGGCTGAGCCGGCGATGTCCTCTGCCTCGTTGTTGGTGGGGTGGGGCCTCGGCGGAGCCGGCGGTGTCCTCTGCCTCGTTGTTGGCACCGCGGGGCCTCGGCGGAGTAGGGCCTCATCGACGCCAGCGGAGCGGGGACTCGTAGGAGCCGACATTATCCTCTGCCTCGTCCTTGGTCTCGCCAAACAGCGCCTCGCCCGCTTCATTGCCCTCTTTGCTAGCCTCTTTGTAGGCGGCCGCAGCCTCCGCCACCCGCATGCGGTACCGCCAGCGCTCGAGGCGGCCCTTGCGGGCGGAGCGGTACGAGTCGAGCAACGCCTCCTGCTCCGCCCGCTCCGCGGCGATCTACTCCTCCGCCTGCAGGTGCTCCTGGAGGAGATGGTGGTTGTAGGCGGCGTCGGCCTGCGCCTCCCGGAACTGCTCCTGACGCATCTGCCTCACGGTGTCCATATATTGGGCACGGGCCTCGCTGATGGTCATGGTGCAATGCACCGGCGAGGATGGCGCGGAGGAGGGGGTTGGCGCCGGATCGTCGACTACCATGTTCGCCATTGGGACGTCGTCGTCCTTCGGCTGCCTGCCGGCCATCCGGTCGGCAGCAATGGCTGCCATCTCCTTGTGGTCCGTCATCCGCCCGTTCCAAAGAGCGCTGGAGCACGAGGAAGCCATGGTGGGCAGTAGTGGTGTGGACAGGAGAAAGGGAACGGATGCGGATGACTGCGGCTATGGCCGGCGCAGCAGTTTATATAGCAATGGTGGGCAGGCGAAGGGACGGACGTGTGGCGCCGGAGTAGCCGCCTCGGCAGTCGTGTATTATTAATGTGGGCGGCAGATGGACGGACGGACGGCACTTGTGTCGTTTGAAGGCGGAGCAATCGCCTGCACCGGGAAGCGGGGCGGGCGGCGCTGACTGTTTCGGGCGGAAAGCGCGCGCAGGCGAGGAGATGACTTTACTTGGAGAGGATGACAATGAGGACCCACCAGGTCCATAGCCTCATGTACGCAAGTGCCTCCTTATATATATATGTATGTATGTATGTATGTATGTATGTATGTATGTATGTATGAAACTATACTCCCTCCGTCTAGGTGAATAAGTCGTATTAGAAGGTGCATCATGACCTAGGTGCAAGCAGATTGGTGGAAAAAAAGAATATTTCTCTCTTCTAAACACAACATTTAATCACAGCAGTTAAGAGGATGCCTTATTAGCTACCCATGCAGGCCATCGTAATTCATAGCATGCAAAGCGCTTTTATTTCTTGCCTAATAACCGCATGGACGTGCTGCATGCATTGGTCCTTGCCCGAGCAAAACAAAGGGAGGAAAGGGGTTTTCACTGGAGACAACGAGGCAGAGGTGGAAACGCTCGCTGGAGTAATTTATTTTGTTTCCCCCTGGTTTCCTGACATCACGGTCCCACACCATTGTCAACCTATGTAGTAGTCAATAAACGAGAGAATTGTACAAGAAGCGGCCGACAGCTAGGACCAAGCAGCTCGAGCAGTATTTGTGTTTTTGAGGTGTGAGCACTGCAGAGTTTTTTGATGTTTAGCCTAGATATTAATTTTTCTCCTCTGAACAACAACAAAAACATCGCTGCACGTATTAACTGGGCGGGCTGTGGCCCGTCTAGCCCAGGCCAGATATCCAGCCCAGATATTAATTTTTTTCAAGCTGAAAATGGCTAGCCCGGATATACTTTTTTTAGGAATACCCAGGCAAGGTCAAGTTGTTATTCTCCGCCCCACTGGGCTGCAAATCTTTCCTAGGAGGGATGCATTAGGCTTAACAAGAAAATGGGCTTTAAGAAATAATAAATGGGATGTAATTATAAAAACTGGGCAGTAACTATAAAAAAATGCACCAAACACGTGATTACTTTATAAAATATTATTTTTGGATATTGAAAATTTTAATTTCATTAATTGTTGTGAGCGCAATGTTTCGTTGGATTTTTACGTAATATAAATTTATATTGAAATCGTATTTAATCTGACTAGAAATTTTGGGATAAAAATATTTCGGATCCCGTCAAAATGTGGGAAATTTTATTGAATTCTGTTTTGAACGGTTGGTTGAAATGGGCTGTACTTTTAACAAACTGTAAATGGGCTGTAGTAAATTCCATTAGAATTCAAAAATGGGCTACACATTCTTACAAATCTCAAATGGGCTATAAGTTCTCTGCCACACACTTCTGGCCTTACTAAGTTGACGCGTCCCCAAGAAAAACAGAGTTGACGCGTATGCAAGGCTTTGTCAATTTATAGTCAACACACGGTTCTAGCAGCAGTGGCCATTGAACGTCCATCCAACGGATGTCGTGCTTCTTCTTCAATCTCGGATATTCTAGCTTCACCCGCCCAAAAAATAATTCCTCCCCCTGACATCTGGGGCGCACCATTTCGGAAGCTGACCTGTGGGCCTACTAAGTTGACGTACTAAGGGCTTTGTCAACTTAGTCAATATAAACGATTCTAGCTGCAGTGACCGTACGATGTCCATCCAACGGCCGTAGTACTTCTTCAACCTCTGGTCTTCTTGCTCCAGCCGCCCAAAGCAGCGCCGGTCGTGCCGCCTGCTCCTGCCTCTCGTGGTCGGTTGTGCTGCCGCGGAGGCCTCACCGCCCCCTACTATTCCCACCGCTGGCCAGGCCCTGCGGTGACGGTGGCCTCACACCGCAGCCGAACGAGTGAACCCTCATACTCCTCTCCGCGTGGGCATCCACTGCCGCGTCTTCACTGGCTCCGCGTCGTCCCCTTCCTAGGCCTCGCCGTCGTCCACCGCCCTGGTGCACTCGGCGCGGTGTGGTCAACATGGTCAAGGAACGACTTCCATCGGACGTGGACTGTACGTGGAGAGGCTGACAGCTGGGTCCACGGTGGCAGCAAGGAAGTGCCTCCTTATTACGCAGAAAATAATGATTCCTCCACCTGACAGCAGGGACCCACCGGATGGGCCACCAGTATTTTGCGAAAAAAATCGTTTCCCCCTGACTGCTGGGACCCACCGGACGGGCCACCATCTTTCGTGAAAAAAACGTTCCCCCCGCTGTCAGCTCGGACCCAGCGGAAGTGCATGCTTATTACGCACAAAAAAATGAATACTCCCCCGGCTAGCTGTGACCCACCTTGCTGGGAGGCTGACTTGTGGGCCTACTAAGTTGACGGGGACGAAGGGCTTTGTCAACTTAGTCAATATGAACGATTCTAGCTCCAGTGACCGTACGATGTCCATCCAACGGCCGTAGTACTTCTTCAACCTCTGGTCTTCTTGCTCCAACCGCCCAAAGCAGCGCCGGTCGTGCCGCCTGCTCCTGCCTCTCGTGGTCGGTTGTGCTGCCGCGGAGGCCTCACCGCCCCCTACTATTCCCACCGCTGGCCAGGCCCTGCGGTGACGGCGGCCTCACACCGCAGCCGAACGAGTGAACCCTCACACCGGATGCCGTGCTTCTTCTTCAATCTCGGATATTCTAGCTTCACCCGCCCAAAAAATAATTCCTCCCCCTGACATCTGGGGCGCACCATTTCGGAAACTGACCTGTGGGCCTACTAAGTTGACGTACTAAGGGCTTTGTCAACTTAGTCAATATAAACGATTCTAGCTGCAGTGACCGTACGATGTCCATCCAACGGTCGTAGTACTTCTTCAACCTCTGGCCTTCTTGCTCCAGCCGCCCAAAGCAGCGCTGGTCGTGCCGCATGCCCCTGCCTCCCGTGGCCGGCTGTGCTACCGCAGAGGCCCCACCGCTAGCCAGGCCCTGCGGCGACGGCAGCCTCACACCGCAGTCGAACCAGTGAACCCTCGTAGTCCTCTCTGCGCGGGCTACCGCTGCCGCGTCGTCCCCTTCCTAGGCCCCACCGTCGTCCACCGCTGTGGTGCTCTCCGCGCGGTGTGGTCAACATGGTCAAGGAACAACTTCCATCGAAAGAGTATTGTACGTGGAGAGGCTGACAGCTGGGTCCACGGCCACAGCCCAGTTTTTTTTTCTGATTTGCCAAGTAAGTCGCTTTGTCAGGCCTGTTGGGCTGCAAATCTTTCAAGACGAGGAGAGCTTTCATTCGGCTGGCCGAGAAAATGGCCCATCAGTAATGAGAAATGGTTTGTATATTTTTAAAACACATCAAACCAGCAATTAGTTTCAAATATCTTTTTTTCATTTCAAGATTTTAAATTACATTAATTTTTATGCATGGAGAATTTGTTGGATTTTATATTGATATACATTTATTTTTTAAATCAGTTTGAATGAGAGTCGAAATTTCGGGATTAAAAACAGTTCGGACTGCACCGAAATATGCAAAATTTCGTATAATTTTTTAACCCTTGCCACAATATGGACTGTAATGCTAACAAAAAGAATATGGGCTCCAAAAAAACCTTAAGAATTAGAAAATAGGATGTAAATTATTAGAAATAATGGCAGATAGGTTGTATGCTGTTTTCCACAGATTTGAGGCTTTCCTAAAAAAAGGTTGACACACAAGCACTGACTGTTGGATGTACATCCAACGGTCGTCGTGCTTCTTCAATCTCTGCTCTTCCTGCTCCAGCCGCTCAAACAAGCATCGGCGGGACTGTCTGCTCCCTCCTCCTCGCGGCCGGCTGTGCTGCCGCGCAGGCCTCACCGCCCGATTGTACTCCCATCACTGGCCTAGCCATCCCTCCACTCACCCACACCCGCTGTTATTCTCCGGCGACGGCAGATGAACCAGTAAACCCTCATACAGTCGTACTCCCCTCCGCATGGGAAACAACTGCCAAGTCTTCCCTGCCTCTGTGTCATCCCCTTCCTAGGCCTCGTCGTCGTCCACCGCCCTGGTGCTCTCGGCGCGGCGTGGTCAATGTGGTCAACGAACGACTTCCATCGGACGTGGACTGTACGTGGAGAGGCTGACAGCTGGGTCCACGACCGCAGCAACGAAGTGCCTCCTTATTACGGGAAAATAATGATTCCTCCACCTGACAGCTGGGACCCACCGGACGGGCCACTCTATTTCGCGAAAAAAAAACGTTTCCCCCTGACTGCTGGGACCCACCAGCTACATCTTCACACGCAAGGAAGTGCGTCTGGGCAAAAAAAAACGATTCGCCCCCTGACTGCTGGGACCCATCAGCTACATCTTCGTAGGCAAGGAAGTGCCTGACGGTCGGGACCCACCTGGTCGAAGTGTACGTAGCGTTGTCATTCTGGTCGCGAACGTGTACGTACATTCTGGTCGATGTAGAGGCGCGCATGTGTCATAGTAGAGGCACGCATGTGTCGTAGTAGAGGCGCGCACGTAGCATGTACACGTACGTACAACGGCCAGGGTGCAAGAAAGAAAATACGGCCACATATGTGTACATACGGGCGGGGTCTCGAACGCCTACTCGCGCATACGTACGGCCAGGGCTCGTGTACATGGCTGGGTCGGAACGGAGAAACAGCATCGTCGTCGTGTTCATGGGGAGGCAACGGAATGCGTCGTGTTCATGGGGAGGCAACGGAATGCTCATGTTCATGGGGAGGCAACGGAATGCATCGTGTTCATGGTGAGGCAACAGAACGCGTGGGAGCCAACCGGCTGGGTCGGAATGGAACGCGTGGTCGTGTTCATCGGGAGGGCTTGGACGGAATAGGTGATGGAAACGAGGCCTGGCGTACTGCAAAACGGAGGAAACGGCCTTGTGTTTGACCGGCCACGTTCAAAACGGGATCCTGTTCATCGGGAGGGGTCTGGCGTACCGCAAAACAGAGGAAACGGACCTCCTATGGTCGAAACGGGGGTCCTGTTGATCAGGAGGGGTGTGGCGTACCGCAAAACAGACGAAACCGACTTGTGTTGGAGTGCTACGGTCGAAACAGGGGTCCTGTTCATCGGGAGGGGTGTGGCGTACCGCAAAACAGGACTCCATGGGATACTGTTCATCTCCACCGTCGACCCCATCCAGCCTCCACGAGCTACTGTTCATCCACCGTCGACCTCCTCCAGCCTCCACCTGCGACTGTTCATCCACGGGCTCCTGTTCATCCAGCCTCCACCATGCGCTACTCCACCGGCTACTGTTCAACCAGCCCTCTCCACGGGCTCCTGTTCAACCACCCCTCCACGGGCTACTGTTCATCCTGCCCTCCATCGTCTACTGTTCATCTTGCCCTCCACGGGGTGGTCCTGTTCATCCAGCCCTCCACGGGGTCATGTTCATCCAGCCCCAACCGGCTCGATCAATCGGGGTCCTATTCATCTAGAGGCAACACCATAGGGTCCTGTTCATCCACCCCCACAGGGAACTGTTCATCCAAATCCCCCCCCAACGCTCACTGTTCATCCAGAGGCAGCATCGATCGGCTTCAGTTAGCAGCAGTAGCGAAGGAATCGCTCGATCGGGTTCAGTTAACAGCCATCGATCAATCGCTCGGGTTCAGTAACGCGTAGCCTGCAGTGCAATCGCTCGGGTTCAGTTAGAGCCCAACGCCTTGCTCGGGTTCAGTTAGAGCCAACGCCTCGCACACACACGCACACGTGTATGAGAGAAACGCGCATTGCTCGGCCCCCGACCTCCCACTGTAACCAGGAACTCCCCGAAATTTTCCTCGCCCTCACTTCTACCACGGTTTTTTCTGTCATGGACGGCCCAAAGAATGTCATGCAGCTGCGTCTCCGGCCCGGCCAGGACGAAAAGCCCATTTTCTGTCATGATTTTTTTGTCATAGAAGTAGGAGCCCACCACATCTATGATGATACCGGGTTTTGTCACAATTATCGTCATAGAAGTGTCATATGTATGACAGGAAAAAAATTTCGTTTGGCCCAAAATGTCACGGATGTGTCTTTTTTTGTAGTGATGGTTCGCGAACCCGGAGGGTCTACATACTTACGGTTCAGTGACGCTAGAGTTGTTATGGGAAATTGTATGTGGTTACCAAAGATTGTTCAGAGTCCCGGATGAGATCCCGGACGTCCCGAGGAGTTCTGAATGGTTCGGAGGTGAAGATTTATATATGGGAAGTCCAGTTTCAGTTATCGGAATGGTTTCGGGGGTTATCGGTATTGTACCGAGACCACCGAAAGGTGTCCGGGGGTCCACCGGGTGGGGTCACCTGCCCCGGAGGACTTAGTGGGCTGAATATAGGTGGGAACCAGCCCCCTAGTGGGCTGGTGTGCCCCCAAGGCGCCTAGGGTTGAAAACCCTAGGGGGAGGGGCCGCCTCCCACCTGCTTGGGGGGCAAGTCTCCCCCTCCTGGCCGCCGCCCCCACCCTCTAGATGCATCTAGAGGGGCCGGTCGCCTCTCCCCTTCAACCTATAAATAGGTGGGGGTGGGCAGGCAGATGCACCCCTTCCCCTAACGCAGCCCTCCACCCTCCAACACCTTCTCCTCCTCCGTAGTGCTTGGCGAAGCCCTGCCAGAGAACCGCAAGCTCCACCACCACGCCGTCATGCTACCGGAGCTCTCCCTCAACTTCTCCTCTCCTCTTGCTGGATCAGGAAGGAGGAGACGTCCCCGGGCTGTGCGTGTGTTGAATGCGGAGGCGCCGTCCGTTCAGGGCTTGGATCGGATCTTCCGTGATTTGAATCGCCGCGAGTACGACTCCATCAACCGCGTTCTTGTAACACTTCCGCTTAGCGATCTTCAAGGGTATGAAGATGCACTCCCTACCTTTCGTTGCTAGTATATCCTAGATTGATATTGGTGACACATAGGAAAATTTGGAATTATTACTACGTTCCCCAATAGTGGTATCAGAGCCAGATTTATGCGTAGATTCTTTGCATGAATAGAACACAATGTAGTTGTGGGTGATGATTTGGTCAATTTGCTTACCGTTGCTAGTCTTATCTTGATTCAGCGGCATTATGGGATGAAGTGGCCCGGACCGACCTCACAAGTACGCTTACGTGAGACTGGTTCCGCCGATTGACATGCATTTGATGCACAAGGTGGCTAGCGGGTGTCTGTCTCTCCCACTTTAGTTGGATCAGATTTGATGAAGAGGGTCCTTATGAAGGGTAAATAGCAATTGGCATATCATCGTTGTGGCTTTTGCGTAGGTAAGAAACATTCTTGCTAGAAACCCCTAGCAGCCATGTAAAACATGCAACAACAATTAGAGGACGTCCAACATGTTTTTGCAGGATATGTTATGTGATGTGATATGGCCAAAAGGATATAATGAATTATATATGTGATGTATGAGATTGATCATGTTCTTTTAATAGGAATCATGACTTGCATATCGATGAGTATGACAACCGGCAGGAGCCATAGGAGTTGTCTTAATTTATTGCATGACCTGCATGTCAATGAAAACACCATGTAATTACTTTACTTTATTGCTAACCATTAGCCATAGTAGTATAAGTAATAGTTGGCGAGACAATTTTCCTGAAGACACAATGATGGAGATCATGGTGTCATGCCGGTGACGATGGTGATCATGCCGCGCCTCGAAGATGGAGATCAAAAGCGCAAGATGATATTGGCCATATCATGTCACTTTATGATTTGCATGTGATGTTTGTCATGTTTACATCTTATTTGCTTAGAACGACGGTACCATAAATAAGATCATCCCTCACTAAAATTTCAAGAAATGTGTTCCCCCTAACTGTGCACCGTTGCGAAGGTTCGTTGTTTCGAAGCACCACATGATGATCGGGTGTGATAGATTCTAATGTTCGCATACAACGGGTGTAATCCAGATTTACACATGCGAAACACTTAGGTTGACTTGAGGAGCCTAGCATGAGAGACCGAAAGGTCGAACATGAGTCGTGCAGTAGATGCGATCAACATGGAGATGTTCACCGTTGATGACTAGTCTGTCTCACATGATGATCGGACACGACCTAGTGGATTCAAATCATGTATCACTTAGATGACTAGAGGGATGTCTATCTGAGTCGGAGTTCATTAAATAATTTGATTAAATGAACTTAATTATCATGAACTTAGTCTAAGATTGTCTTTACAATCTATCTTGTAGATCCAATGGCCCACGCTAATGTTGCCCTCAACTTCAACGCGTTCCTAGAGAAAACCAAGTTGAAAGACGATGGTAGCAACTATATGGACTGGGTCCGTAACTTGAGGATCATCCTCATAGCTGCCAAGAAAGCATATGTCCTTGATGCACCCCAAGGTGACGCACCCATTTTCCTAGCAACTCAAGACGTTATGAACACCTGTAAGTCGCGTAGTGATGATTGCTCCCTGGTTTACTGCGACATGCTTTACAGCTTAAAACCGGGGTCCCAAAAGCGTTTTGAGCAACATGGAGCATATGAGATGTTCCAAGAGCTGAAAATGATTTTCCAAGCTCATGCCCGGGTCGAGAGATATGAATTCTCCGACAGGTTCTACAGTTGTAAGATGGAGGAAAATAGTTCTGTCGGCGAGCATATACTCAAAATGTTTGGGTTGCACAGCCGCTTGTCTCAGCTGGGAGTTAATCTTCCAGATGAATCGGTCATTGATAGGATCCTCCAGTCGCTTCCACCTAGCTACAAGAGCCTTGTGATGAACTACAATATGCAAGGGATGGAGAAGTCCATTCCTAAGTTATATTCGATGCTGAAATCAGCTGAGGTGGAGATCAAAAAGGAACATCAAGTGTTGATGGTGAATAAGACCACGAGCTCCAAGAAAGGCAAGGGTAAGAAGAACTTCAGGAAGGACGACAAGGGAGTTGCCCCACCCGGTAAATCAGTTGCCGGGAAGAAGCCAAAGAATGGACCCAAGCCCGAGGCTGGGTGCTTTTATTGCAAGGGAAATGGTCACTGGAAGCGGAACTACGCCAAGTACTTAGCAGATAAGAAGGCCGGCAACGCCAAAGGTATATATGATATACATGTTATTGATGTGTACCTCACCAGCGCTCGTAGTAGCTCCTAGCTATTTGATACCTGTGGGGTTTCTCACATTTGTAAATCAAAACAGGAGGTGCGGAATAAGTGGAGACTGGAGAAGGACGAGGTGACAATGCGCATCGGGAATGGTTCCAAGGTCGATGTGATTGTCCTCGGCACGCTACCTCTACATCTACCTTCGGGATTAGTTTTAAACCTCAATAATTGTTATTTAGTGCCAGCTTTGAGCATGAACATTGTATCTGGATCTTGTTTAATGCGAGATGGCTACTCATTTAAATCCAAGAATAATGGTTTTTCTATTTATATGAGAGATATGTTTTATGGTCATGCCCTGCTGGTCAGTGGTTTATTTTTATTGAATCTCGAACATGATGTTACACATATTCATAGTGTGAATGCGAAAATATGTAAGGTTGATAATGATAGTCCCACATACCCGTGGCACTGCCGCCTTGGTCACATTGGTGTCAAACGCATGAAGGAACTCCACATAGATGGACTTTTGGAATCTATTGATTATGAATCATTTGACACGTGTGAACCATGCCTCATGAGAAAAATGACCAAGACACCGTTCTCCAGAACAATGGAGCGAGCAACCAACTTGTTGGAAGTAATACATACTGATGTATGCGGTCCAATGAGTGTTGAGGCTCGCGGTGGCTATCATTATGTTCTCACCCTCACTGATGACTTAAGTAGATATGGGTATGTCTACTTAATGAAACACAAGTCCGAGACCTTTGAAAAGTTCAAGGAATTTTAGAGTGAGGCAAAGAATCAACGTGACGGGAAAATAAGGTTCTTATGATCAGATCATGGAGGATAATACTTGAGTCACGAGTTTGCACGCACGGAAGGAAAGGTGGAATTGTTTCACAACTCATGCCGCCTGGAACACCTCAGCATAATGGTGTGTGCAAACGTCGTAATCGCACCCTATTGGATATGGTGCGATCTATGATGTCTCTTACCGATCTATCACTACCATTTTGGGGTTATGCTTTAGAGACTGCCGCATTCACTTTAAATAGGGCACCGTCTAAATCCTTTGAGACGACACCGTATGAATTATGGTTTGGGAAGAAACCTAAGTTGTCGTTTTTGAAAGTTTGGGGATGCGATGCTTATGTCAAGAAACTTCAACCTGAAAAGCTCAAACCCAAATCGGGAAAGTGTGTCTTCATAGGATACCCTAAGGAAACTATTCGGTATACCTTCTACCTCAGATCCAAAGGCAAGATCTTTGTTGCCAAGAATGGAACCTTTCTGGAGAAAGAGTTTCTCTCGAAAGAAGTAAGTGGGAGGAAAGTAGAACTTGATGATACCCCCTCTTGAACTGGAGAGTAGCGCAGGACAAGAAAATATTTCTGTGGTGATTGCACCGACTAGAGAAGATGTTGATGATGATGATCATGAAACTTCGGACCAAGTTGCTACTGAACTTCGTAGGTCCACGAGGACACGTTCCGCACCAGAGTGGTATGACAACCCTGTCCTGGAAATCATGTTGTTAGACAACGGTGAACCTTCGAACTATGAAGAAGCGATGGCGGGCCCAGATTCCAACAAATGGCTTGAAGCCATGAAATCCGAGGTATGATCCATGTATGAAAACAAAGTATGGACTTTGGTGGACTTGCCCGATGATCGGCATGCCATAGAGAATAAGTGGATCTTTAAGAAGAAGACTGACATGGATGGTAATGTGACCATCTATAAGGCTCGGCTTGTCGCTAAGGGTTATCGACAAGTTCAAGGAGTTGACTACGATGAGACCTTCTCACCTGTAGCGAAGCTGGAGTCCGTCTGAATCATGTTAGCAATTGTCGCATTCTATGATTATGAGATATGGCAAATGGACGTAAAAACGGCATTCCATGATGGTTTCCTTAAGGAAGAATTGTATATGATGTAGTCGGAAGGTTTTGTCGATCCTAAGAATGCTGACAAGGTATGCAAGCTCCAGCGCTCCATCTATGGGCTGGTGCAAGCATCTCGAAGTTGGAACATTCGCTTTGATGAAATGATCAAAGTGTTTGGGTTTATACAGACTTACGGAGAAGCCTGTATTTACAAGAAAGTGAGTGGGAGCTCTGTAGCATTTCTCATATTATATGTGGATGACATACTATTGATGGGAAATGATATAGAACTGTTGGAAAGCATAAAGGCCTACTTGAATAAGTGTTTTTCAATGAAGGACCTTAGAGAAGCTTCTTACATATTAGGCATCAAGATCTATAGAGATAGACCGAGACGCCTGTAGGATCGAAAGTATGTCTAGAGGGGGGGTGATTAGACTACTTGACCAAATAAAAACTTAACCTTTTCCCAATTTTAGTTCTTGGCAGATTTTAGCTATTGTAGGACAAGTCAAGCAATCATCACACAATTCAAGCAAGCATGCAAAGAGTATATTGGCAGCGCAACTTGCAAGAATGTAAAGGGAAGGGTTTGGAGAATTCAACGCAGTTGGAGACACGGATGTTTTTCCCGTGGTTCGGATAGGTGGTGCTATCCTACGTCCACGTTGATGGAGACTTCAACCAACGAAGGTAACGGTTGCGCGAGTCCACGGAGGGATCCACCCACGAAGGGTAATGGTTGCGCGAGTCCACGAAGGGCTCCACCCACGAAGGGTCCACGAAGAAGCAACCACCCACAAAGGGTCCATGAAGAAGCAACCTTGTCTATCCCACCATGGCCATCGCCCATGAAGGACTTGCCTCACTAGTGGTAGATCTTCACGAAGTAGGCGATCTCCTTGCCCTTACAAACTCCTTGGTTCAACTCCACAATCTTGTCGGAGGCTCCCAAGTAACACCTAGCCAATCTAGGAGACACCACTCTCCAAGAAGTAACAAATGGTGTGTAGGTAATGAACTCCTTGCTCTTGTGCTTCAAATGATAGTCACCCCAACACTCAACTCTCTCTCATAGGATTTAGATTTTGTGGAAAGAAGATTTGAGTGGAAAGCAACTTGGGGAAGGCTAGAGATCAAGATTCATATGGTAGGAATGGAATATCTTGGTCTCAACACATGAGTAGGTGGTTCTCTCTCAGAACATATGAGTTGGAATTGTGTATGTGTTCTGATGGCTCTCTCCACGAATGAAGAGAAGGTGGAGGGGTATATATAGCCTCCACACAAAATCCAACCATTACACACAGTTTTCCAATCTCGGTGGGACCGAATCAACAAACTCGGTCGGACCGAAAAGGTAAACCTAGTGACCGTTAGAGATTTTCGGTGGGATTGACATGCAACTCGGTAGGACCGATATGGTTAGGGTTTGGGCATAACGTAATCTCGGTGAGACCGATTACACAAACTCGGTGAGACCGATTTTGGTAATTAGCTAACCAGAGAGTTGGTCAGGCAAACTCGGTGGGACCGATTTGCTCTTTCGGTGAGACCGAAAAGTTACAAAAAGGAAACACTGAATTTACATTGCAATCTCGGTGGGACCGAGATCCCTATCGGTAGAACCAAATTGCTAGGGTTTGGCAGTGGCTTATGACAAGTGAAACTCGGTGGCGCCGGATAGGAATAATCGGTAGGTCCGAGTTTGGCTTTGGGTTTAGGTCATATGTGGAAGTGGGAAAGTAACTAAGGATTTTGGAGCATATCATTAAGCACATGAAGCAAGAGGCTCATTAAGCAACACCTCATCCCTCCTTGATAGTATTTGCTTTTCCTATGGACTCAATGTGATCTTGGATCACTAAAATGTAAAATGAAGAGTCTTGAGCTTGAAGCTTTAGCCAATCCTTTGTCCTTAGCATCTTGAAGGAGTTCCCACAACCTTTAGTCCATGCCACTCCATTGTTGAACTTATCTGAAACATGCTAGATAGAAATGTTAGTCCAACAAGAGATATGTTGTCATCAATTATTAGAACCACCTAGGGAGCACTTGTGCTTTCAATCTCCCCCTTTTTGGTAATTGATGGCAACATACATCAAAGCTTTAGTTAAAGATATAAAGAACAACAAGTAAAGCTTTGGAAGAACATGTAACAAGCATAGGCTCCCCCTACATGTATGCACTCATGTAAATATGAAATATAGAGCCATGTGAGAGCATAACCATGACAGAGTAGGCAATGTGTTACATGTATCTTGGCCATATGCATCAGAGCAAAAGATTATCAAGGAAAATACCTTCATGCTCATGAGTCCTTCTTGCAAACAGTATGTACATAAGCAAGAACTCCTCATACTCATGATTTTGGTGCATATACTTACCTTGTGGTCTTGAGTTGGCTTAGGATGGAATGAACCTGCACAAACAAAGTTAGATAACACAGGTACATCCACTAGCCAGAGCAAACAAAAGAAACCACAAGAATACCAAGACTGGGATGACATGTAGAGAGTGAGTACAAGGTACCACATTGGATTCAACATGTCCCCAAGAATAAAGATATGCAATGAATTTGACTGATTTCTTTCCCTTAGGTGTCTTGCTCCCCCTGAATCTTACATGGGATATTGGGAGAAGATAGGGAACAGAAAATCAGAGCTGAAAGATACAAATGAACATGTCTTTCCCCCTAAAAAGACATGTGACATCTCTCCTCTTGAACATCAAGCATCAAGCATCTGGGATCCTTGAGTATTCTCTCCCCCTGGAAGTCTCTCTCTCCCCCTTAATACTTTCTCTCCTGTAGGTTTGGTCCTTGAGACTTTTTCTCTCCCTTGATGTGATCTCTCTCTCCTACAAGCTTTGATGTGATCTCTCTCTCCCCCTTTGACATCAATTTCCAAGAAGGGCTTTCTGGAATCCGTCGTATAGGTTTGGTCCTTGAGACTCAGCACAAAGCAATGGATAAAACTGTGATGCTTGTAGAGGACAAGATTCATTGAGTAGAGCTGGATCAGAAGAAATATAGAACAAGTGGCAAACTATTTTTCCTGTTGCGAAGTCGGTGGCACCGAGTTGTATGTTTTGGTGGCACGAAAAGATTCGGTTGGACCGAAAATTACAAGTCGGTGAAACCGAGTTCACACAGAGAAAAACACTTGTCACCTCAGCTCACTAGACATGTAGGATCTCACAAAGATTTGCAATGAATTACCTGAAGGATCTGCAAGGAATTGAATGCAGAAAATGCAGAACAAAAACAAAGAGAAAAGAGAAGAAACTGAAAGATCTAGATGAAGTTTTTTTTTGAAAAAGAGAAAGAAAATAAACATGCATGAGACAAATGCAATAACACAGAAAAGAGCACAAGAGAACTTCATCTAGAGTTGGGCGGTGACATAGTCACCTATGTTAGAGTATATTGACTTAGGAGTCAAGTGAGAACACTTGATCATAGGTCATACTCATCGTTTAAGCTCAAAATGGGGTTACCATTTTTCGTTTAAGCATATTGATGTATTCACATCTTGTTGAGTTGCTTTGACTCATGTCTTGGAGTAAAGCTTCTCTAAGATGGAATAACATACCTTGGGTGGTGGTGTGGTTCTTGCTCATGTAGTTGAACTTGTGTGGGTGCTCAAGGTTGATGTAGCTCATCAAGAGTTGGGAGCACCACTTGGAGTTTGAGTTCATCTACCTACATGGGTTAGTTCTTGCAAGGAAGAGCACTTGTGTATCCAAAAATGACAATCATGAAGCTCAACATAGAATTTGTCAAAGGATATGTTTGAATGGTTTTGTGCTTCCTTGTCTTCAACCACCATTGTGTAGAGTCTTGGTGATGTAGAGATTGCTCAAGATGTGAGTGAGTCGCAATCTCATGGAATTAGATTCAACCAAGCACCTACATGGGTTAGACAACATGCAAGGTGCAAATATATCCAAGACATAAGATAGTTATCATAAGAGATATATCATGGATTAGTCATAAGATCATGTCTTGCATGTATCCAATGGAGTTTCTACCCCAAGTTCGAAGCATCAATGATGTTCAATTCACCTCTCAACCTGCAACATACTTTCTCATCAAGAGGTTTAGTAAATATATCCGCTAATTGCTTATCGGTGCGAACATGCTTAAGATTAATGTCACCCTTAGCAACATGATCACGAATGAAATGATGACGAACTTCAATATGCTTAGTTCGAGAATGTTGTACAGGATTATGACCAATTTTGATAGCACTTTCATTGTCACAAAGTAGTGGAACATGTTTCACATAGATCCCATAATCTTTAAGAGTTTGGGCCATCCAAAGTAATTGAGCACAACATGAACCAGCGGCAATGTATTCCGCTTCGGCGGTGGATAAGGATACCGAGTTTTGTTTCTTGGAAGACCAAGACACAAGAGACCTACCAAGAAATTGACAAGTACCCGAAGTGGACTTTCTATCAACCTTGTCTCCGGCATAATCCGAGTCGGAATAGCCAACAAGATCAAAAGAAGATCTCTTAGGATACCAAATGCCAAAGTTTGGTGTATGGATTAAGTATCTCACTATCCTTTTCACAGCCTTAAGATGACATTCTTTAGGAGCAGCTTGATATCGTGCACACATGCACACACTTAGCATAATATCGGGACGTGAAGCACATAGATATAACAATGAACCAATCATAGAGCGATAAACCTTTTGATCAAATGGTTCACCATCTTTGGTTAAATCATTATGTCCACTAGTAGGCATGGGTGTGGACATACCTTTGCATTCTTGCATATTGAACTTCTTGAATAAGTCCTTGGTGTACTTTGTTTGAGAGACAAATATACCTTCCTTAGTTTGCTTGATTTGCAAACCGAGAAAGAATTTGAGTTCACTCATCATAGACATCTCAAACTTCTCTGACATTAGCTTTCCAAACTTTTCACTAAAGAGAGGGTTAGTTGAACCAAATATGATATCATCAACATAAATTTGGCATACAAATAGTTCTCCATTAACCCTTTTAGTAAAAAGAGTAGAATCAATTTTACCAATTTCAAAACCACTTCTAATAAGGAACTTGGTCAAGCATTTATACCATGCTCTAGGAGCTTGTTTAAGACCATAAAGAGCTTTGTGAAGTTTGTAAACATGATTTGGTTTCTTAGGATTGATAAAGCCGGGAGGTTGTTTGACATGAACTTCCTCCTCTATTTCACCATTTAGAAAAGCACTTTTAATGTCCATTTGGTACAAGGTGATATTATGGTGATTAGCATAGGCAAGTAAGATGCGAATGGACTCAAGTCTAGCAACGGGAGCATATGTCTCACCATAGTCCATACCTTCGACTTGTGTGTACCCTTGGGCGACGAGACGTGCTTTGTTGTGAACCACTTGTCCATCTTCATCTTGCTTGTTGCGAAACACCCATTTGGTACCAATGATGTTGTGGTTGTTGTCGGGCTTCTCAACCAATGTCCAAACTTGGTTTCTCTCAAAATTGTGTAGCTCTTCATGCATAGCGTTTATCCAATCCAGATCTTCCAATGCTTCTTCAACCTTCATAGGTTCAATGCTAGAGATGAATGAATAGTTTTCACAAAAGTTAGCTAAACGAGTTTTTGACCGAGTGATTCTCCCGGTTTGTATATCATTGAGGATTTGCTCGACGGGATGATCTTTGGCAATTCTTGCTCGAACTCGTGAGAGCTTTTGCTTGGGTCTTCGTTGAACATCTTCTTCATCTTGTTCTTCTTCTTGGCCTTCTTCATTGTTGACGTTGTCGTTCTCTTGTCGTGGTGGAGAAGGAGGTTGTTGATGTTCGTCTTGATGCATTTCCTTGTCTTCTTCATCTTGGTGTGTCCCACTTGTGGATGCTTCCGTGTCGATTCTTGGTTCACCTTGTCGTGAAGTAGAAGCTTCCACTTGGACGGATGAAGTACTCTCCTTCACCTCGTTGGACGAATTTTGCCAATGGACAAGTCTTGGATTGCTTCTGAAGGGTCTTTGTCTCCTACATCAATTGGCAATTGCTCTACTTGCGAGCCATTATATTCATCAAACTTCACATCTACCGTCTCTTCAACCTTTCGGGTGAAATTGTTGTAGACACGGTAAGTGTGAGAGTTTGAGCCATAACCAAGTAGAAAACCTTCATGAGATTTAGGAGCAAACTTTGAACGATGATGCTTATCAAGAATGTAGCACTTTGAGCCGAATACTCGAAAGTATCCAACTTGGGGTTTGTTACCGGTGAGAAGCTCGTATGCCGTCTTGCCGAGTAGCTTGTGAAGATATAAGCGATTTGTTGCGTGACAAGCTGTCTCAACCGCTTCTGCCCAAAAGTGCTTCGGCGTCTTGTATTCATCAAGCATCGTTCTTGCCATTTCGATGAGCGTCCGGTTCTTCCTTTCAACAACTCCATTTTGTTGAGGTGTGTACGTAGCCGAGAACTCGTGTGAAATCCCTTCTTCGTCAAGAAAGGTGTCCACATTTGCGTTCTTGAACTCCGTTCCGTTGTCACTCCGAACCTTCTTGATCTTCACGTCAAACTGATTTTGGGCCTTCCTAGCGAAGTTTCTGAAGATCCCCTGGACCTGCGACTTGTCATTAAGAAAGAACACCCACGTAAATCTTGAAAAATCATCAACTATAACTAGACCAAAAGAATTTCCACCGAGACTCTTGTAGGCGTTGGGACCAAACTAGATACGTGTATATTTTGAATGGTGGGGCAGTCAGCTGGTGCAGTTGCAAACAAAGCGTCGTGGCGGGATCTACATGTGAAGCGGAGTACATAGCTACCTCGTAGGCAGCACATGAAGCAGTGTGGATGAAGGAGTTTATCACCGACCTAGGAGTGATTCCCAATGCGTCGGGCCTGATGACTCTCTTCAGTGACAACACTGGAGCTATTGCCCTTGCCAAGGAGCCCAGGTTTCACAAGAAGACCAGGCACATCAAGCGTCGCCACAACTCCATTCATGAATATATTCAAGATGGAGACATAGATATTTGTAAAGTACATACGGATCTGATGTCGCAGATCCGTTAACTAAACCTCTTCCACGAGCAAAACATGATCAGCACCAGAACTCTATGGGTGTTCGATTCATCACAATGTAACTAGATTATTGACTCTAGTGCAAGTGGGAGACTGTTGGAAATATGCCCTAGAGGAAATAATAAAATAGTTATTATTATATTTCCTTGTTCATGATATAATAGTATTAACCAGAAACCGTAATACATGTGTGAATACATAGACCACAACATGTCCCTAGTGAGCCTCTAGTTTACTAGCTCGTTGATCAATAGACGGATGTGGTTTCCTGACCATGGACATTGGATGTCGTTGATAACAGGATCACATCATTAGGAGAATGATGTCATGGACAAGATCCAATCCTAAGCATAGCACAAGATTGTGTAGTTCGTTTGCTAGAGATTTTCTAATGTCAAGTATCATTTCCTTAGACCATGATATTGTGCAACTCCCGGATACCGTAGGAGTGCTTTGGGTGTATTAAACGTCACAACGTAACTGGGTGACTATAAAGGTGCACTACAGGTATCTCCAAAAGTGTATGTTGGGTTGGCACGAATCGAGACTGGGATTTGTCACTACATATGATTGAGAGGTATCTTTGGGCCACTCGGTAATGCATCATCATAATGAGCTCAATGTGACTAAGGAGTTAGCCACGGGATCATGCGTTACTGAACTAGTAAAGAGGCTTGCCAGTAACGAGATTGAACGAGGTATGGGGATACCGACGATCGAATCTTGGGCAAGTAACATACCGATGGACAAAGGGAATTGTATACGGGATTGATTGAATCCCCAGCATCGTGGTCCATCCAATGAGATCATCGTGGAACATGTGCGAGCCAACATGGGTATCCAAATCCCTCTGTTGGTAATAGGTCAGAGAGATGTCTCGGTCATGTCTGCATGGTTCCCGAACCCGTAGGGTCTACACACTTAAGGTTCGATGACGCTCGAGTTGTTATGGGAAATTGTACGTGGTTACCGAAGATTGTTCAGAGTCCCAAATGAGATCCCAGACGTCATGAGGAGTTCCAGAATGGTCCGGAGGTGAAGATTTATATATGGGAAGTCTAGTTTCAGTCGCCCGAATGGTTTCGGGGGTTATCGGTATTGTACCGGGACCACCGAAAGGTGTCCGGGGGTCCACTGGGTGGGGCCACCTGCCCCGGAGGACTTAGTGGGCTGAATATAGGTGGGAACCAGCCCCCTAGTGGGCTAGTGCGCCCCCCCCAAGGGCCCAAGGCGCCTAGGGTTGAAAACCCTAGGGGAAGGGGCGCCTCCCACCTGCTTGGGGGGCAATTCTCCCCCTCTTGGCCGTCGCCCCCCCTACATGTATCTAGGGGGCCGGCCCCCTTTCCCCTTCACCCTATAAATAGGTGGGGTGGGAGGGCAGCTGCACCCCTTCCCCTGGCGCAACCCTCCACCCTCCAATACCTCCTCCCCCGTAGTGCTTGGTGAAGCCCTGCCGAAGAACCACAAGCTCCACCACCACGCCGTCGTGCTGCCGGAGCTCTCCCTCAACTTCTCCTCTCCCCTTGCTGGATCAAGAAAGAGGAGATGTCCCCAGACAGTACGTGTGTTGAACACGGAGGCGCCGTCTATTCGGCTCTTGGATCAAATCTTCCGCGATTTGAATCGTCGCGAGTACGATTCCATCAACCGCGCTCTTGTAACGCTTCCGCTTAACGATCTTCAAGGGTATAAAGATGCACTCCCTCTATCTCGTTGCTAGTATCTCCTAGATTGATCTTGGTGACACATAGGAAAATTTTGAATTATTACTACGTTCCCCAACAGAAAGATGGTGGTGGTCGTAGCCCGTTCGCCCAGCAGGGTCGCCTTAGGGCTAAACGGCTATGTGCGTATGAAATATGAGGGGGTGGATTTGCTAATCCAGTGTCCACCCTTTCTAAGGTTGCCTCCAGCCTCCTTTTATAGGTTAAGGGGTCACCACAGTGGCAAATCAGTCATTATGCACTGATAAGATAGCAAACCGAGGTATCATACCTAACTCTGTAGGCATACAGAGCGCATTAAATGTGCCGCTCGACGTCACATCATCGCTTGCCCGGCAAGCCTTGATGGGTGGTTTTGCTAGCTTCGCACCTGCTCGCTTGACACGTCATAGGACGGGTGTCATCTGTGGGTATTCCCTGTAGAAAGAGGGCGCCATGTGGGAGATGGCTGCCACTTAGTCATTTTTCGGCTTAACACCGCATTGATCAATGACGTGCATCATGGTGAAGTGGTTTAGTGAGGTAGCTGCGTCTCCGTGAGCCCAGTAGGCCCTACTGGGGTGTCTTGTAGGCCTTCTTCCGAGGGTATCCCCGCCCTTGCCGAGCTCGCCTGCCCGGCAAGGGAGGCTTTTCTCCTGATGGTTTCTTACTCCTCTGGCATGGTCTTGGTCCTCTTGATCTGCATGTTGGCCTTATGAGAATCTTGATTTCTTGTACTTTGGCATGTCCTTAGTGCTATACACTTGCTCCTGTGCCTGTGCATAGTCTGGGCAACGGACCCAGGGTTTGTTGCACTAAGACAGAGTAACGCCTTAAGTAAGATGACATGATGTAGAGGAATAAACTCAAGCAATATGATGAAAACCCCATCTTTTTATCCTTGATGGCAACAATTCAATATGTGTCTCGCTACCCCTACTTTGTCACTAGGTGAAATCACGCAAGATTGAACCCAGAGCTAAGCACCTCTCCCATTGCAAGAAAAACCAATCTAGTTGGCCAAACCAAACCGATAATTCGAAGAGAAATACAAAGACATCAAATCATGCATATAAGAATTCAGAGAAGACTCAAATAATATTCAAAGATAAGCTGGTCATAAATCCACAATTCATCGGATCTCGACAAACACACCGCAAAAGAAGATTACATCGGATAGATCTCCAAGAACATTGAGAATCAAAGAGAGAGAATAAGCCATCTAGCTACTAGCTATGGACTCGTAGGTCTATGGTAAACTACTCATGCTTCATCGGAAGGGCAATAGAGTTGATGTAGATGTGCTCCGTGATCGAATCCCCCTCCAGAAGGATGTCGAAAAAGGCCCCAAGATGGGATCTCATGGGAACATAAGGTTGCGGCGGTGGAAAAGTATTTTCGTCGCTCTTTTTGGTGGTTCTGGAATATATGGAAATATATAGGAGGAAGAAGTAGGTCGGTGGACTCCCGAGGGGGCCACAAGCCAGAGGACGCCCCCCTAGGGCATGCCCCTGCGGTTTGTCACCGCTTTGTGGGTCTTCCGACTTGGACTCCAAGTCCTACGGATGTCTTCTGGTCCAAGAAAAATCATCACGAAAGTTTTATTCCATTTGATATTCCTTTTCTGCGAAGCTAAAATACAAGGAAAAATAGAAACTGACACTGGGCTATAGGTTAATAGGTTAGTCCCAAAAATAATGTAAAATAGCATATTAGTGCATATAAAACTTCCAAAACAGATAATATAATAGCATGGAACAATAAAAAATTATAGATGCATTGGAGATGTATCAATCAACGAGCTAGTCTAGTAGAGGCTCACTAGGGACATGGTATTTTGTTTATGTATCGATACATGTATCTAAGTTTCCAATCTATACAATTTTAGCATGAATAATAAACATTTATCATGAATAAGGAAATATAAAATAACAACTTTATTATTGTCTCTAGGGCATGTTTCCTTCAGTTTCCCACTTGCACTAGAGTCAATAATCTAGATTACATTGTAATGAATCTAACACACATGGAGTCTTGGTGCTGATCATGTTTTGCTTGCGGAAGAGACTTAGTCAATGGGCCTGCTACATTCAGATCCGTATGTATTTTGCAAACTTCTATGTCTCCATCCTTGACCTTTTCACGAATGGAGTTGAAGCTCTCTTGATGTGTTGGGTTCTCTTGTGAAACCTGGATTCCTTCACTAAGGCAATTGCTCCAGTGTTATCACACAAGATTTTCATTGGACCTGATGCACTGGGTATTACACCTAGATCGGATATGAACTCCTTCATCCAGACTCCTTCATGTGCTGCTTTCGAAGCAACTATGTACTCCACTTCACACGTAGATCCCGCATGACGCTTTACTTGGAACTGCACCAACCAACAGCTCCACCATTCAATATAAATATGTATGTGGTTTGTTACTTAGAGTCATCCAGATTAGTGTCAAAACTAGCATTGACATAACCATTTACGACGAGCTTTCGTCACCTCCATAAATGATAAACATATCCTTGGTCCTTTTCAAGTACTTTAGGATGTTCTTGACTGCTATCCAGTGATCCACTCCTGGATTACTTTGGTACCTCCCTGCCAAACTTATGGCAAGGCACACATCAGGTCTGGTACAGAACATAGCATACATGATAGAACCTATGGTTGAGGCATAGGGAATGACTTTCATTTTCTCTCTATCTTCTGCAGTGGTCGGGCTTTGAGTCTGACTAAATTTCACACCTTGTAACACATGCAAGAACCCTTTCTTTGACTGGTCCATTTTGAACTTCTTCAAAACTTTATCAAGGTATGTGCTTTGTGAGAGTCTTATTAAGCGTCTTGATCTATTCTTAGAGATCTTGATGCCCAATATATAAGAAGCTTCACCGAGGTCTTTCATTGAAAAATTCTTATTCAAGTATCCTTTTATACTATCCAGAAATTGTATATCACTTCCAATCAACAATATGTCATCCACATATAATATCATAAATGCTACAGAGTTCCCACTCACTTTCTTGTAAATACAGGCTTCACCGTAAGTCTATATAAAACCATATGCTTTGATCACCTCATCAAAGCGTATATTTTAACTCCGAGATGCTTGCACCAGTCCATAGATGGATCACTGGAGCTTGCACACTTTTTTAGCACCTTTAGGATCGACAAAACATTCTGGTTGCATCGTATACAACTCTTCTTTAAGAAATCCATTAAGGAATGCAGTTTTGCCATCCATTTGCCAGATTTTATTTAAAATGCGGCAATTGCTAACATGATTCGGACTGACTTAAGCATCGCTATGGGTGAGAAAGTCTCATCGTAGTCAACCCCTTTAACTTGTCGAAGACCCTTTGCGACAAGTCGAGCTTTGTAGATAGTGACATTACCATCAGGGTCATTTGTCTTCTTATTGAAGATCCATTCATTCTCAATGTCTTTCCGATTGTCGGGTAAGTCCAGCAAAGTCCATACTTTGTTCTCATACATGGATCATATCTCAGATTTCATGGCCTCAAGCCATTTATCGGAATTTGGGCTCATCATAGATTCCTTGTTTTTTGGAAATGGAGGAGGACCCTCGGCCTCTGCATATGGCTGATGCATGCAGCCACTTTATTAATTGTTCACACAAGACCTTACAAAGCAAAACAACAATAAGAGTAATGCCACCGTCTAGGCAACATCTGTCGCTACTCCTATCCAATTGATGAAGGGATGCCGATAGTCTGGGCCTAATACCAAACAGACATCACAGCCAAACCTAACATCTAAGACCGGAGGTCCCATCCAGGACGCCTACCGGGTATGGGTCACTCACCAGTCTGGCGCACTCCTCAACCAGGATGCCTGCCGGGTATGAGGCCGCCACAGCCACTTGCCACCAATCCATCTTCAGAGTTGTATTGTTGCATCTACCTTGCCCGGTCTAGCTGTCGTCGACGCCACCACGATGCTAGACCGTGTCACCCTCCTACACGAGTCCATGTCCGCGCATCGGACGCCGAGTCACCACAGCGCCATGCCGCTGAAACCAGCCGCCATCAATGAGTGAGATGACGCACCGCTCCACCAAAGAATTCGTCCTCTAGTCCTACATCTAGCCGCTGCTCAAAAAAAGATGCCCCCATGAGGGAAAACGACGCCAAAAGCACCGCCATCATCCGATCCGGAAACTCCAGATCTAGGTTTTCACCCAGAGCAGCGGAAGCAAGTCGACATAAGCTGCAGTGGTGATGTCTTCAACAAGATAACGACGTGAAAATGCCTCCATCGCCCGCCATGACCCGAGTCATAGCATGGTTTTCACCAGCAGCCTCGTCTCCCCACTCGATGCCGGGACTGGATGCGAGAATCCACAACCATCTAGCCGACCACCTCCGATGAAGAAGATGGCCACCACCTCCACGCCCAGGGCCGGAGCCCTCGACGTCCTCGTGTCGCGGGCCTAGGCCAGAGGCCGCTTGCCGCGCCAGAACAAAGGGTGCGCACGATGGCTCGAGGAACCACCACCTAGATCCGAATGGGATCTAGATCGGGAACCCTAGCCGCCGACGTGATCTCTTCATCGCCGTCGCCAGCACGACAACCCTAGTCGCTGTCGGCCTGCACCGCCACCCTTGAATCGGCCGGAGTGGGTCACCACCACCCAGATCCGATCGACAGCCGAGGAAGGTTGCCACCGCCATTGCTGCGACCCGCAGGCTTAGCCTACGGTGCCATCGGCAGCGGCGGCGGCGGGAGGGTTGTTCGCTGGGGGAGGAGAAGGAGGCCCGGCGGGTTGACCCCGGTGCGGCGCGGCGCCGCCGCACGGGAAGGAGCACCTACTGTCTATATAGCTTCTTCATAGTTTGTAGGTTCGCCATGGTCTAATAACATGACTTCCAGGACATGATTACCATACCACTCTGGTGCAGAACATGCTATGTTCGACCTACGAGGTCCAGTAGTAACTTGATCTGAAGTTTCATGATCATCATCATTAACTTCCTCTCTAGTTACTATTTTTTTATCAATCAAAGACAGTAGGAGAGGCTCCTACTGACATTTTTCATTCATTTTTACACCAAATACATTTTGTAGGGGTACACAGGCGCACCCAAGGGGGTATCCTCTGACCCTACATCCTCATCCTCCAATCACATGGTGAGGGGGTGATAAGGAGAAGCAGTATGTTACAACTAACACAAAGTTACTCTTATACAATGGAGTTTACAAAACTTTCCACGAACCCCACTAAGGAGGGTTTGCCTCTATGAGCTAGAAGAGAAAATCCATCTTAAACCTTTTCTTCCAAGAGGGGAGCGAGTTGGGGATACTCCTGAATATTTTATCATTACGTTCCTTCCAGATTGCCCACGGCGCCGTCATAAAGATCTCCATAAACATGGGTTGGGTCCAGTTTTCCTTTCCTTGATGGATTTTGACCAGACGGTCACCCGGGTCAACAAATTGCATCATGATTTCTCCCCAGCATTCAGCACTAAACGGACAGTCAAAAAATAGGTGCTCCACTATTTCCTCTTCCCCATTGCCACACAGGGCACAATTGGTTCCATCTGGAAACGTTCCAGTGTCGTCTTCTCAGCATGTTTTTAGTGTTAGCGCGATCAGCTGCGACCAACCGCGTGAAAACTTTGATTTTCATTGTACATTTAGATTTCCAAATCCATTGAAAGGTCTCATCCCCAGTCACATTTCTGAAGTAGTAGGCATAAAACTGTCGAGATGAGTATTTGGGTCCCCATACACAAGACCACACGTTGTTTTCCCCAATGGCGGGGTGCGTGCACGCTGTCAGTTCATGTAACTCCCGTAGTTCATCTCTTGCTTCTAGGGAGAGGGGGGGAAGAACTCATCTTGCAGGTTGGTCATCGCAAGAAAGTGAGCTACCGAAGAGTCCTCCTCTCTGACAAACGAAAAAGCCCTGGGATCAGAAGTTTCCAGCGGTTGTTCGAGCCATAGATCCTTCCAGAAGAGGACGGTGGAACCATCTCTGACAGTCACCTGGGTGATCCCATGGTATGTATTGCTAAGGTTCATCACATCCCGCCACCAAAATGACCCGCAGGGCTCGGCCGCATGAGGGATTTCACCATCATAGTACGTGGACCAGATAAGTTCACACCAGGGCGTATCTTTTTTGTTGTAGAAGTTGTGTAGGAATTTCATCAGCAATCCTTGGTTTTGGACTTTTATGTCAAGGATTCCGAGGCCTCCACGTGATTTCGGTCTGCACACTAGATCCCATTCAGCCAGCGAGTTGCAGGACTCACTGTTCTCTGCTTTCTTGCGCCATAGACATCTCCTTCTTATTTTGTCTAGGTACTCCACTATCTTGGGGGGGAAGTTTGAGGGTGCACGTGGGGTATATCATTAGCGAGGTAATCAACGAGTTCAGCAGGGTCAGTTTTCTCCCCTGGTTCAGCATACAGAGGGTGGAGGATAGCTTGCGCTCGGCATTTTCCACCACTGGCATAAGGTCTGATACCGATGGCCTAGTAGTCCCCATCGGCAGCCCGAGATAAGTGAACGGTGTTGACCCAATGGAGCATTGCAGTATCTGCGCCAATTGATTTACGAGATCATCCTGTACATTGAGCGGAATCATCATTGACTTGCGGAAGTTTATCTTTAGCTCGATGGAGTCAGCGTAGTCCAGTAGGATCTCCTTCATGTAAGCGACTTGTGTGGGGCAAGCCGGCATGATCAGAATGGTGTCGTCCGCATATTGTATCATCGGGTAATCTGTCGATCGTCTGCTTGGAATAGGCAGTTGAATCAAGTCGTTTCTGTGCGCATCATTAATTGCTACTTGCAAGAGGTCCGCGGCGAGGACGAATATGTGCGGGGAGAGAGGATCCCCCTGGTGAACACCACACTTGCATAAAAATTGTCGGCCGGGAACCCCATTAAGGAGGACCGATGATGTCCCCGAGCTGAAGATCATTTTGATCCAATTCAACCATTGATCACAAAAACCCATATGCCTCATTATCTCAATCATGGATGAGTGTTCAATTGTATCGAACGCCTTCGCAAAGTCTAGCTTCAGGAGGATGATGGGTTTCTTGGAAGATTGGCATTGATATATGTATTCAAACACCCACGCCAAACAATCTTGGATCGTTCTGGTCCTGATGAACCCGTATTGATTTTTATGAATAATCTTTAGGACGAGTTTCTGTAGACCATTGGCCAGTACCTTTGTGATAATTTTCATGCAGCAGTTCAGAAGTGTGATGGGAGGGAAGTCACTGGATGTTTCGGGCGAAGGAACTTTCGGTATCAGCGTGATAAAGCCCGAGTTGACACTGGTGAGATCCAAGTTGCCATCATAGAAATCTTCACATAACTTATAAAAGTCTTCTTTGACAATGTGCCAGCAAGATTTTAGAAATGTTCCGTTAAAACCATCCTCTCTAGTTACTGTAGGCATCACGGGAACGGTTTTCTCTGATGTGTTACTATACAATTTGAGAGAAGGTACAATTACCTCATCAAGTGCTACTTTCCTTCCAGCCACTTCTTTCGAGAGAAAGTCCTTATCTAGAAAGGATCCATTCTTGGCAACAAAGATCTTGCCTTCAAATCTGTGGTAGGTGTACCCAATTGTTTCCTTAGGGTACCCTATGAAGACGCACTTCTCCGATTTCGATTCGAGCTTATCAGGCTGAAATCTTTTGACATAAGTGTCGCATCCCCAAATTTTAAGAAACGACAGCTTAGGTTTCTTGCCAAACCATAGTTCATACGGTGTCGTCTCAACAGAATTCGATGGTGCCCTATTTAATGTGAATGCGGATGTATCTAATGCATAACCCCAAAACGATAGTGGTAAATCTGTAAGGGACATCATAGAACGCATCATATCTAATAAATTACGATTATAGCCGAGAAGAGACTGAAAAAAGACTTAGCAGTTGGAAAGGTAAACTATTGTCTTTGGGTGAAAGATTGGTCTTCAATTCAGTAATAAGTAATATGGTACTATATATGATTTCCTTCTTCCAGTTGCCGAAAGTAGTTCTACATAGATTTGATTACTTCCAATCAAGATTCTTTTGTCAAGGAGATAGCGAGAGCAAGAAATATCAACTGGCTAAATGGAGTGTGGTTTGCCATCCCAAAGACCAAGGCGGGTTGGGAATTCATGACCTTGAGGTTAAGAATAGGTCCCTCCTCGGCAAATGGTTGTTTAAATTACTAACGAAAGATGGTGTATGGCAAACCCTCTTAAGAAAGAAATATGTGGGTTCCAAGGCGGTATCCCAAATATACAGGAAGCCCGGGGATTCCCACTTTCGGGCGGGTCTAATGGCTACTAAGAAATATTTCTTCTGTTATGGATCCTTCTCGATTAAGGACGGCTCGGAAATTAAATTCTGGAAGGACAAGTGGCTAGGAAATCCCACACTCTGGGAACAATATCCGGCTCTATACAACATTGTGCGCCACAAGGGTGATACTATCGCCACGGTAATGAAATCATTTCCGCTAAATGTGACGTTCAGAAGAGATTTAATTGGACCCAGACTACAATCGTGGAACATTCTGCTTCAGCGGTTGTCCACGATGCAATTCTCACATGGGTCTGATGTATTCAGATGGAACCTCCATGGGAATGGACAATTCTTAGTGGAGTCTATGTATGGAGCGTAATCCAGTCTGATGTGCGAGTTGATAATAACAAGAAGTTCTGAAAGATGAAGATACCTCTTAAGAATAAAATCTTTGCATGGGATCTTCGTAGAGGAGTCATTCTTACTAAATGTGACCTTATTAAGAGGAATTGGTATGAAAGTCTGCAATGTGTCTTTTGTCATCATGAGGAGACAATAAAACATTTATTTTTCCAATATAAATTAGCTCGTTCTATATGGTCAGTCAGCCAAATAGCTTCTTGCCTGTATCCTCCCTGTAATATTGCTAATGCATTTGGCAACTGGTTACATGGGATTGATCACAAGTTTAGAACTTTCTCAGGGTGGGAGCGCTTGCCATTATTTGGTCGTTTTGGCTATATAAAAATGACAATATTTTTAGCAATAAAAGTACTTCTCTGTTGCAGGTTATCTACAGATGTACCGGGACTCTTCATTTATGATTCTCTCTACAACGCGTGGAGAATCGTGACCTGTTTACGGGGGTGTGTACATGATTGAAGGATACGGCGAGGAACAATTTTACCCAACATGGATGGCAATATAATCTTAGGATTAGCCCCCCTCCGCTTTAGGCGTTATATGGAGTCTAAATGTTTCTTTGTATTTTGCCTTTTTATTTTTCGTTTATGTGAGAGGTCTTTTTTGGTTGTATACGTTTTAATTATGCAGAGGCCGAGTGTAATGCTTAAATCTTTTAAGTAATAAAAATGCCCCTTTTCAGGTAAAATAGTATGTTCCACAAATGGTGTTCTCACATGAAATATAAGCCGCCACGATGGCCTTTTCCTCCAAATAAAAGCGAATCGCGTGGACTTGTTGAAATATGGAAATGCATGTACAATCTAGAGTGAGTGCATACATCAATATGCATGCCTCAGATCATCCACGCCCAGCACCAGATCAATCTTAAGTGAGGTCCTGAATTGTTGTGCAGAAATGAACAAAAGTGAGCTCCTGGACAGATCTTCTCGCGTGGTCCCACTGCCTGTTGCGCGGTTCATCCTGACGGAATAATTGCACTGCGGAACAGGATTCTGTTTTCATGTGTATTATCTCTGGGAGGAGCGTGTACTCTAGTGCTCCCTCCATTCACTGTATATAAAGCAACAACCTACATCTCAACGATACAAGATGATGAGATAACCCTCAAACAACGCTGATCTCAGGACAACCATATTACGCATGACATGACTATCCAAAAATAGAGCATAGAAAAATCTTAGTACAATGCCACGACACATCCTAAAACACTTAAACTCCACAACAACGCCCTCAGAAAGGATAACAACATTGTTGTACTAAGGTGTTCCCTCCATTCGCTATTATACTAAGATATTCTAACTTTTTAAGTCAGGTGTATATATATGTAAGTGTTGTTCACTCATTTTCAGTCCGCATGTAGTTCATATTGAAATATTTAAAACATGTTATATTTGAGAACAGATGAAGTATTTAATAAGCTTTCTTAATCTAAGGCCAACTCCAACGAGGTTCATCAAACAGACGTGTCTGGGAACAGCGGTAAGAGAGGCGACCATTTTACATGGTGCATCATATGTCCATCTTATTTCAAATGATTATTCAAAAAGCAGGTGAATTTAATTTTAAATGAAGGATATTTGTTAAATTTTGATATATTTACATCCATAAGGACGAAATTTAACAAAATCTAAGAACTTAGCAAACTACCGATTGTGACACGTAGGCATGACCTCTGTCGGCACCTCCATCATTGTCCACTTCGACGTTGTCATCGTCATTCCAGCGGCTGAAGGCGTCCCAGTGGCCACGGCAGCCCTCGTCAGTTGTCGTTGTGTGCTCCTTGCGCAGCTGCTCGACTCTCTCCACCCGGCGGCGAGGGTCAGCTACGGATCCGCGTTACCTGCCATTACCTGTGAGTCGGGCCAAGCACTCAAACTCAACCAGCCTTTGCCCTTGACGGTGAGCCGTATGGTCATGTCAGTCTGAGCGACATGAAGGTAGTAAGCGGCTGTTTGGTCATGTCTGCTCGGAGTGACATGAATGCGGGTGAAGGGTTCGGGGGAGGAACGAGCAACAAGGGTTCTAGGTGGGAATGCACAGTCAGATGCGTATGTCGCCTATGTCCGTACACTAGCAAAGCTTTCCGGTTTGATTTTGATTTGTGGGATTTCGGATGTCTGAACAAACTTGGTGCCCCATGTTGAATGATGAAAACTGTCTGGACATTTGAGGATAGTTTGGTGAACCACGTTGGAGTAAAAGCATGGTTAATAATGTAGCCAGTTGCTAGCTATAGCAAGTTGTTATTGTTGGTTTTGATCTGACGGCTTAACATGCCAGTTAGATCTAGTAATATAACAGGAAAAAAAGGGAAAGATAACGTTAAAGAAAAAGGCCCCACGCACCAACATACGTGGGCTTTTTCTCCCAACTAAGGCGCCTTGATTGGGGGCACCCAAACCAACTGATGGTTTAGGTCCCCTGTCGCCAGCGCTACATAAAAGCGGGTACGGGAGAGGGTTGGGAGCCTGCGCAATCACAATTTTCGTACGGTTTCACTCCCCTCCCGATATTCTCGCACCCCATCCGATCGGGGGGAGCGCTGCAGCGACGGGAAGACCTACTCCAGCCGCCGCTGCTGTCCCCGGGCAGTGCGGGTGGCGTCCTGAGGGCATCAGGACGTTGAGGAGGACTGCTACCTCTACTACATCACCCCTGCATCATGCCTGCATCGAGCAGGCGATCATGTCCACTGCCGTGACATGTAAAGATTCCCTAAACCTTCTCTGTTCATGCTTTTTAGGTGATCTAGATGCAATCAGTTCCTACTAATAGTATCTCAGAGATGCATAATTACTCCAACAATGGTATCAATCGCCAATTTTGATTGCAATAGGTCCCTATATCATTGATCTGTAGATCAACATGAAGTTTAGATCAAGTCAGGTTTAGGGTTTTATGATCAAGATTGAAAGTTTTAGCCCCATGCTCATGCTATTGTTTGATGTTCATGCCAATTGTCGTGTGCAAATAATTATGTGATACCCTAATTTTGCTACGGATCATTACTGCCACCTATGTTCATCAATTTTAATTAATCTCAGTGAATATCTCATGCTCACCTTCATGTTAAGTTGATTAAAATTGAACATGCTTAAGTTCTGTTTCCATACGCACTAAGCAAATTAGAAGGCAGAGGTCTAAACAGTATACAAACAGTAGAATCCCCACATCAAGAACCCTAATTTTTATCCCCAATTCGAAAGTACACTCATTCTGCAACCAGGGCTGCTTTTAATCCAAAATAAGCACTGATGAACACGAATTGGAAAAGAATGAGGCATAGGCTCACCTAATGCGCCGCGTAGCCACCTTTCCCTTCGGGGCCCGCACAGCGTCCACCGTGGTGCGAGGGCGGAGACGCCGCGACGCCGTCGCCTCCCACAGGAGCGACGCGCGGAACATTGACTAGCCGCCACCGCCGCCACTCGAATGGACAAGCTCGTCGCCGTCGCCCCTCATGTCGCGGTGGCCGGCGTCCCTCCTCCCTTGATGCGCCATGAGCACGGACGTCGGGGCCACGTTCGACGGGGGAGCGCGCAGGATTCATCCTGCTGCACGCTCCTCCGGCGAGCGCAGCCGCCGCGCCGCCATGGCCGGCGCACCTTTTGGGCCGCCGTCGCTCTGCCAGAGAGTGAGACTCGGGGAGGAGGGGAGGAAATGGTCTAGGCTTTTTGACTGCGCCACTGTTTTTGCTCAGTCGCGGGGCGATCTGAGCCGTCGGCTCGATCCGACGACTGAGAGCATCGCGTGGCTCCCTGCTGGGCCGGCGGGTGTTTAACGGGCCATATCCGGCCGCGGGCTTCAGCCCAGGTAGTTTCAGTCCAAAAAAATGCTATTGGACTGAGCTGCATTTCGGACAGCCGTATTGGGCCAAAATCACTGTCGCGTTTTTCTGTTTTTTTTCAGTGCGTTTAAGTTAATACTTATTATGTTTTTGCACCGTTTAAAATAGAAAATGCCTAAAACTAAAATGAACAAATTATTATTCTGGGTAAAATTGAACCAACGAGATATTTTATTCAGGATTTATTATGTGTTTTGCATGATGAATTTTTAGACATCAAAAATAATGATATTTTCTTTTATGTTGATGTTTAAGTTCGGAATGAAATGACTCTAATTTTAATTCGGACCAACGTTGTTTTATTATTATGAGTCATCCCCTATGATATTTTAATTCCATATTTTTTCTGCCCAACGGTGCTTTGACATGGAGTTGAAATTAAATACTTGGCATGTTTGTTTATTTACCAACGTAAATTTATAATCATGCAAGTTTACTTATGAATTTTTATGATGATTTCAGCTTCCGCTCCATTTCGGTCCGACACGATTGAACCACTTAAGGGGAGTAACTTCCCTCGTTGGAAGTCCCAAGTCGAATTATGTTTAGGTTGTAATGAGTTTGACTATGCCTTGAGGGAAGAAAAACCTGTGGCACCTGTGGCAGGTGTTATAGGGTATGCAGAACTAAATAAAGACTATGATGATAAGATGGAAAAGTGGAACAAGTTCAACCATATTGCGCTTCTCATCATGAAAGCGACAATATCGCCGGACATTTCTGAAGCACTCCCTAAGAAAGACACTGCTAAAGAATTCCTCACTGAAATGGATGAGCAATTTAAAGGCTCCGACAAAGTGTATGCTCATGAGCTTTTTGCTAAACTTCTTCAGAAATACACTATTGACGGAAACGTTAGGCAACACATATTGAGGGTGGTAAATGCTTACACCAAACTTAAGGCTTTGGAGTATTCTTTAAGTGAAGCCCTTCTTGTCATAATTATTCTTGAGTCTCTTCCAGAAGAGTTTGAACAATTTAAGGTCAACTATAACTCTCTAAAGGAAAAATGGCCACTCTTTCAGATGACCGCAAGGATCGTCCAGGAGGAAGAGAGGATCATGAGGCAGAAGAAAGACCATGTTTTTCATGTTGGCTCTAACAAGAGAAAGCATGACGGGCAAGGTTTTCCCAAGCCTTAGAAAAAGCAAGTCAAGAAAGAAGGCACTAAGCCATTCAACCCTAAGGCATTCAAGGGTAAAGAAGCCAGCAGTTCTTCTTCTGCTCCTAGCAGCTCCACTGCTGGAGAAAATGCTTGTAACTTCTGCAAAGAGGAGGGACACTATCAAAGGGACTGCCCAGGCTTTCTAAAATGGATGAACAAAAGAGGTATTCGTGAAATTACTTTTGTAGATGAATCTTTTTATGTCGATTTTTCTATAAAGTCACGGTGGATTGATTCAGGGGAAACCACTCACATTGCTAACTCTATGCAGGGATTCGATACGATCCAAACTATAAGAGGAGGAACAAGAAAGCTTAACGTTGCGAACGGAGTTGAGGCCGATGTTGAAGCTGTGGGATCTCTCACGTTGGAGCTACACACTGGCCACACTCTTAGATTGAATAATGTTATTTATGTGCCTACCTTAAGTAGGAATTTGATTTCAGTTTCTCGTTCAGATGATGATATGTATGAGTGCCATTTTGGCAAGAAACAATTTGCTTTGATCAAATGTAATAAGAATGTAGGCATCGGTGTTAGACGAGGCCAACTATACATGTTATCTCTTAATAATGATTTAGTTATGCATGTGAGTGATGAAATTAATGTTGAGAAGAAATGGAAAGGAGTTAGTAATTCTTCGAAATTGTGGCATTGTCGTTTGGGCCACATTTCGAGGGGGGAGAACGGAATGCTTAGTTAAAAATGAAATACTCCTCCCATTAGACTTCTCATATGCAGACAAATGTGTCGACTGCATTAAAGAAAAATTCGCAAAAACAATTAAGAAAGGAGCAGTAAGAGCCACAAGGGTTTTAGAATTAATTCACACCGACATATGTGGACCCCTTAATGTTAAGTATGTAGATGGTTTTGATTCATTCATTACATTCATAGACGACTTTTCCCGCTATGGATATATTTATCCCATACGTGACCGATCGGAAGCTTTGGAGAAATTCAAAGTCTATAAAGCGGAGGTTGAAAATCAACTGAACGCGAAAATCAAAGTTGTACGGTCTGATCGCGGGGGAGAGTATTATGGTAGGCATGCTCCTTATGGGCAGATTCCTGGACCTTTTGCCAAGTTCTTATCTGAAAATGAAATCATTGCTCAATACTCAATGCCTGGTGAACCACAACAAAATGGTGTGGCCGAGCGTCGCAACCGCACCCTTATGGATATGGTGCGAAGCATGCTTAATCACTCTAGTTTACCAGTAAGCCTTTGGATAGAGGCATTAAAGACAGCTGCACACATACTAAATCTTGCTCCAACTAAGTCAGCACCGAACACACCTTATGAGATGTGGGCAGGAAAGAAACCGAGCTTGAATTACTTACGAGTGTGGGGTTGCCCTGCTGAAGCTAAAATTTTCAATCCACAACTTAAGAAATTGGATCCAAAAACAGTTAGTTGTTTCTTTGTTGGATACCCTCATAGGGGAAAGGGATATCATTTTTATTGTCCAAGTCATATCACCAAGTTTGTGGAGACTAGACAAGCGGTATTTTTTGAGGATAATAAGGTCACTAAGTTAAGGGAGATCGATCTTGAGGAGAAGCCGGTTTGTGCACCATCCCCGATTATCCAAGATATTGTTTTTCCAATACGAAGAAATGTGACAACTGATGATCCTGAATCTCATGGTTCAGTTTCTCAGTCAAATGGTGATCCGGAGACTAATAATGAAAATCCAGACACAAATGAGGACCACCAGGAAAATAATGATTCACAAAATGATGATGTACCACCACCACCTCCTCCTGTGGGTAGACCACGGCGTGAGAGGAAGAAAGCCATATCAGACGACTATATCACTTTCATGATTGAGGATATGAATGATCTGGGAAAGGTGGAGGATCCAACCTCTTATAAGGAGGCCATTAAAAGCGAAAATTCGTCCAAATGGTTGGTTGCCATGGAAGACGAGTTGAAATCTATGGGCTCAAACGACGTATGGGACTTAGTAGAAGTTCCCGATGGAGCTAAGAAAGTAGGCAGCAAGTGGTTCTACAAAACCAAGTATGATTCCAAAGGGAATGTCGAATGGTTCAAAGCAAGGCTAGTGGCAAAAGGGTATACACAGAGAAAAGGCATTGATTATAAGCAAACCTTCTCTCCTGTGTCAACCAAGGATTCTTTCAGAATCATAATGGCTTTAGTAGCTCATTACGACCTAGAACTACACCAAATGGATGTTAAAACGGCATTTCTAAATGGTGACTTAAAAGAAAACGTTTACATGGCTTAGCCAGAAGGCTTTGTTGTGGAAGGGAAGGAACATTTGGCATGTCGTCTAAAGAAATCGATTTATGGCTTGAAGCAAGCTTCAAGAGAGTGGTACCTCAAGTTTGATACAATTATCAAAACTTTTGGTTTCACCGAAAATGTTGTGGACAACTGCATATACGTTAAGTTTAAAGGCAGTAGGTTCACATTTTTAGTCCTATGCGTTGATGACATATTGTTGGCATGTAGCGATAAGGATATGCTGCATGAGACCAAGAATTTTCTGTCATCCAGTCTTGATATGAAAGATCTTGGTGAAGCCTCGTATGTCCTCGACATCGAGATTCATCGAGATAGGTCTAGAGGAACGTTAGGACTATCTCAAAAGGCATACTTTGAGAGAGTACTGAAAAAATTCAATATGCATAAGTGCTCACACTCACCTGCTCCTATAGTCAAGGGCGATGAGTTTGGGACATTTCAATGTCCGAGGAACCAATGTGAAACTGATCAGATGAAGTCGATTCCTTATGCTTCAGCTGTCGGAAGCATCATGTATGCTCAAGTGTGTACACGCCCAGATTTATGTTTTGTAACCGGGATGCTTGGCAGATACCAATCAAATCCAGGACCGGACCACTGGAAGGCCGCAAAGAAAGTTTTGTGTTATATGCAAGGAACTAAGGATTTCATGCTTACATATAAAAGAACTGATAACCTAGAAATTGTTGGTTATTCGGACTCTGATTTTGCCGGGTGTGTGGATAGTAAGAGATCCACATCAGGTTATATATTCACACTCGCGGGAGGAGCTATATCGTGGAAAAGCTCCAAACAAACCTTAACTACTGGATCTACGATGCAAGCAGAATTTGTAGCATGTTATGAGGCCACCGGGCAGGCTGTATGGCTAAAGAATTTTATTCCTGGACTTAAAGTGGTTGATAGCATATCTAAACCAATTTTACTGTACTGCGATAATGAACCAGCAGTTTTCTATACGAGAAACAACAGGTCAAGTAATGCTGCTAGACACATTGACATAAAGTATCGTGTTGTGAAAGATAGAATCTAGGATCAAACAGTTGATGATAAACACATAAGAATGAAGCATATGCTTGCGGATCCGCTAACAAAAGGCTTACCACCTAGTATTTTTCGTGAGCATGTTGCCGGCATGGGACTACTGGAAGCCTTATGATTCTAGAATAAGAGGACCATTAAAATGAACCACTCCCCAATTAGCAAAATGTTTTCCATTTTGAAATAGGCGGGTGTGCTATAAGTGTTGAGGTTCCATGGCGTTTCGAGCTATTGTAACACCTCACTTTGGTACATCATTCCTATGTAGAATGGGCGAATGAAGTTAAGCCTAACGATCAAGGGGGAGAACGTTGGTTTTGATCTGACGGCTTAACAGGCCAGTTAGATCTATTAGTCTAACAGAAAAAAAAGAAATATACCGTTAAAGAAAAAGGCCCCACGCACCAACGTACGTGGGCTTTTTCTCCCAACTAAGGCGCCTTGATCGGGGGCACCCAAACCAACTGATGGTTTAGGTCCCTTGTCGCCAGCGCTACATAAAAGCGGGTACGGGAGAGGGTTGGCAGCCTGCGCAATCACAATTTTCATACAGTTTCACTCCCCTCCCGATTTCACTCCCCTCCCGATATTCTCTCACCCCGTCCGATCGGGGGGAGCGCTGCAGCGACGGGAAGACCTACTCCAGCCGCTGCTGCTGTCCCCGGGCAGTGCCGGTGGCGTCCTGAGGGCATCAGGACGTTGAGGAGGACTGCTACCTCGACTACATCACCCCTGCAGCACGCCTGCATCGAGCAGGCGATCATGTCCATTGTCGTGACATGTAAAGATTCCCTAAACCTTCTCTGTTCATACTTTTTAGGTGATCTAGATGCAATCAGTTCCTACTAATGGTATCCCAAAGATGCATAATTACTCCAACAGTCATGTCATCTATAGTCAATCTAATAGTCAACACGTATAATAGTTAGCTATAAGAAAGTACTATTTTATTAATATATGTCCCACCTTCCTCTCTCTCATACCTTCTTAGAGCTCGTGTTACAGCCGGCTGTAAGCCTACAACCCGCATCTCTTCTCTCTTTTCCAACTCGGCAACAATATAATATTTAAATCCTTATAGCCCTCTTACATCACCTTATTATACTTGCTCTAATGGAGTTTCCCTCAGCTGGGTTGTATGCCCGTTCGCTATTCTCCTCGAGAACACGACCGGTTAATATCAGACTATACCAATGTGCAGACCCCTCAGTACAGTGGCAGCAGGCAGGACCACGAACAAGCTGGTCCCCAAGGTTAGTCTCAGGTCTGTTAGTACTTCCACGATGTTGTCGGTGTTGATCGTATAGCATGAGCCTTGCTACCACGAGATTCTGAAGCCCGTCCCACCACTCTCCTCTCCTTGCGCCATCCCCGCGGCCGCCCGGGGGAATCCCAGATCTGCCGCTCCTCGCCCCTTCTCCCTCCTCCGCCCCTCCTCATCGCCGTCGGCACGGGTCTGAAGGAAATATGCCCTAGAGGCAATAATAAAGTTATTATTTATTTCCTTATATCAAGATAAATGTTTATTATTCATGCTAGAATTGTATTAACCGGAAACATAATACATGTGTGAATACATAGACAAACAGAGTGTCACTAGTATGCCTCTACTTGACTAGCTCGTTAATCAAAGATGGTTATGTTTCCTAACCATGGACAAAGAGTTGTTATTTGATTAACGGGATCACATCATTAGGTGAATGATCTGATTGACATGACCTATTCCATTAGCTTAGCACCCGATCGTTTAGTATGTTGCTATTGCTTTCTTCATGACTTATAGATGTTCCTATGACTATGAGATTATGCAACTCCCGTTTACCGGAGGAACACTTTGTGTGCTACCAAACGTCACAACGTAACTGGGTGATTATAAAGGAGCTCTACAGGTGTCTCCAAAGGTACATGTTGGGTTGGCGTATTTCGAGATTAGGATTTGTCACTCCGATTATCGAAGAGGTATCTCTGGGCCCTCTCGGTAATGCACATCACATAAGCCTTGCAAGCATTGAACTAATGAGTTAGTTGTGAGATGATGTATTACGGAACGAGTAAAGAGACTTTCCAGTAACGAGATTGAACTAGGTATTGAGATACCGACGATCGAATCTCGGGCAAGTAACATACCGATGACAAAGGGAACAACGTATGTTGTTATGCAGTCTGACTAATAAAAGATCTTCGTAGACTATGTCGGAGCCAATATGAGCATACAGGTTCCGCTATTGGTTATTGATCGGAGACGTGTCTCGGTCATGTCTACATTGTTCTCGAACCGTAGGGTCCGCACGCTTAACGTTATGATGACATTTTCATTATGAGTTTATGCATTTTGATGTACCGAAGTTTGTTCGGAGTCCCGGATGTGATCATGGACATGATGAGGAGTCTCAAAATGGTCGAGACATAAAAATCGATATATTGGAAGCCTATATTTGGATATCGGAATCGTTCCGGGTGAAATCGGGATTTTACCGGAGTACCGGGAGGTTACCGGAACCCCCCGGGGGGTTATTGGGCCTACATGGGCCTTAAGGGAGAAGAGGAAAGGAGGCTAGAGGTGGCCGCGCGCCCCTACCCTTCCTAGTCCAAATAGGACAAGGGAAGGGGGGCGGCACCCCCCCCCTTTCCTTTCCCTCTTCCTCTTCTTTTCCCCCTTCTCCTTCTCCAACTAGGAAAGAAGGGAGTCCTACTCCCGGTGGGAGTAGGACCCCCCCTTGGCGCGCCCCTCCTTGGTCGGCCGCCCCCTCCCCTTGGCTCCTTTATATACGGGGGGAGGGGGCACCCTAGAATACACAAGTTGATCTTTGTGATCGTTCCTTAGCCGTGTGCGGTGCCCCCTCCATGATATTACACCTCGATCATATTGTAGCGGTGCTTAGGCGAAGCCCTGCGACGGTAGTACATCAAGATCGTCACCACGCCGTCGTGCTGACGGAACTCATCCCCGAAGCTTTGCTGGATCGGAGCCTGGAGATCGTCATCGAGCTGAACGTGTGCCAAGAACTCGGAGGTGCCGGAGTAACGGTGCTTGGATCGGTCGGATCGTGAAGATGTACGACTACATCAACCACGTTGTGCTAACGCTTCCGTTGTCGATCTACAAGGGTATGTAGATCACACTCTCCCCTCTCATTGCTATGCATCACCATGATCTTGTGTGTGCGTAGGAATTTTTTTGAAATTACTACGTTCCCCAACAGTGGCATCCGAGCCTAGGTTTTATATGTTGATGTTATATGCACGAGTAGAACACAAGTGAGTTGTGGGCGATATAAGTCATACTGCTTACCAGCATGTCATACTTTGGTTCGGCAGTATTGTTGGACAAAGCGGCCCGGACCGACATTACGCGTACGCTTACGCGAGACCGGTTCTCCCGACGTGCTTTGCACAAAGGTGGCTAGCGGGTGACAGTTTCTCCAACTTTAGTTGAACCGAGTGTGGCTACGCCCGGTCCTTGCGAAGGTTAAAACAGCACCAACTTGACAAACTATCGTTGTGGTTTTGATGCGTAGGTAAGATTGGTTCTTGCTTAAGCCCGTAGCAGCCACGTAAAACATGCAACAACAAAGTAGAGGACGTCTAACTTGTTTTTGCAGGGCATGTTGTGATGTGATATGGTCAAGACATGATGCTAAATTTTATTGTATGAGATGATCATGTTTTGTAACCGAGTTATCGACAACTGGCAGGAGCCATATGGTTGTCGCTTTATTGTATGCAATGCAATCGCGCTGTAATGCTTTACTTTATCACTAAGCGGTAGCGATAGTCGTGGAAGCATAAGATTGGCGAGATGACAACGATGCTACGATGGAGATCAAGGTGTCGCGCCGGTGATGATGGTGATCACGACGGTGCTTCGAAGATGGAGATCACAAGCACAAGATGATGATGGCCATATCATATCACTTATATTGATTGCATGTGATGTTTATCTTTTATGCATCTTATCTTGCTTTGATTGATGGTAGCATTATAAGATGATCTCTCACTAATTATCAAGAAGTGCTCCCTGAGTATGCACCGTTGCGAAAGTTCTTCGTGCTGAGACACCACGTGATGATCGGGTGTGATAGGCTCTACGTTCAAATACAACGGGTGCAAAACAGTTGCACACGCGGAATACTCAGGTTATACTTGACGAGCCAAGCATATACAGATATGGCCTCGAAACACGGAGACCAAAAGGTCGAGCGTGAATCATATAGTAGATATGATCAACATAGTGATGTTCACCAATGAAACTACTCCATCTCACATGATGATCGGACATGGTTTAGTTGATTTGGATCACGTAATCACTTAGAGGATTAGAGGGATGTCTATCTAAGTGGGAGTTCTTTAAGTAATATGATTAATTGAACCTAAATTTATCATGAACTTAGTACCTGATAGTATCTTGCTTATTTATGTTTGATTGTAGATAGATGGCCCGTGTTGTTGTTCCGTTGAATTTTAATGCGTTCCTTGAGAAAGCTAAGTTGAAAGATGATGGTAGCAATTACACGGACTGGGTCCGTAACTTGAGGATTATCCTCATTGCTGCACAGAAGAATTACGTCCTGGAAGCACCGCTAGGTGCCAGGCCTGCTGCTGGAGCAACACCAGATGTTATGAACGTGTGGCAGAGCAAAGCTGATGACTACTCGATAGTTCAGTGTGCCATGCTTTACGGCTTAGAATCGGGACTTCAACGACGTTTTGAACGTCATGGAGCATATGAGATGTTCCAGGAGTTGAAGTTAATATTTCAAGCAAATGCCCGGATTGAGAGATATGAAGTCTCCAATAAGTTCTATAGCTGCAAGATGGAGGATAACAGTTCTGTCAGTGAGCATATACTCAAAATGTCTGGGTATAATAATCACTTGATTCAATTGGGAGTTAATCTTCCAGATGATTGCGTCATTGACAGAATTCTCCAATCACTGCCACCAAGCTACAAGAGCTTTGTGATGAACTATAATATGCAAGGGATGAATAAGACTATTCCCGAGCTCTTCGCAATGCTGAAAGCTGGGGAGGTAGAAATCAAGAAGGAGCATCAAGTGTTGATGGTCAACAAGACCACTAGTTTCAAGAAAAAGGGCAAAGGGAAGAAGAAGGGGAACTTCAAAAAGAATAACAAGCAAGTTGCTGCTCAAGAGAAGAAACCCAAACCTAGACCTAAGCCTGAAACTAAGTGCTTCTACTGCAAGCAGACTGGTCACTGGAAGCGGAACTGCCTCAAGTATTTGGCGGATAAGAAGGATGGCAAGGTGAACAAAGGTATATGTGATATACATGTTATTGATGTGTACCTTACTAATGCTCGCAGTAGCACCTGGGTATTTGATACTGGTTCTGTTGCTAATATTTACAACTCGAAACAGGGACTGCGGATTAAGCGAAGATTGGCTAAGGACGAGGTGACGATGCGCGTGGAAAATGGTTCCAAAGTCGATGTGATCGCATTCGGCACGCTACCTCTACATCTACCTTCGGGATTAATATTAGACCTAAACAATTGTTATTTGGTGCCAGCACTAAGCATGAACATTATATCTGGATCTTGTTTGATGCGAGATGGTTATTCATTTAAATCAGAGAATAATGGTTGTTCTATTTACATGAGTAATATCTTTTATGGTCATGCACCCTTAAAGAGTGATCTATTCTTATTAAATCTCGATAGTAGTGACACACATATTCATAGTGTTGAAACCAAAAGACGCAGAGTTGATAATGATAGTGCAACTTATTTGTGGCACTGCCGTTTAGGTCATATCGGTATAAAGTGCATGAAGAAACTCCATACTGATGGGCTTTTGGAACCACTTGATTATGAATCACTTGGTACTTGCGAACCATGCCTTATGGGTAAGATGACAAAAAACACCGTTCTCCGGTACTATGGAGAGAGCAACAGATTTGTTGGAAATCATACACACAGATGTATGTGGTCCGATGAATGTTGAGGCTCATGGCGGATATCATTATTTTCTCACCTTCAAAATGACTTAAGCAGATATGTGTATATCTACTTAATGAAACACAAATCTGAGACGTTTGAAAAGTTCAAAGAATTTCAGAGTGAAGTTGAAAATCATCGTAACAAGAAAATAAAATTCCTACGATCTGATCGTGGAGGAGAATATTTGAGTTACGAGTTTGGTGTACATTTGAAACAATGTGGAATAGTTTCGCAACTCACGCCACCCGGAACACCACAACGTAATGGTGTGTCCGAACATCGTAATCGTACTTTACTAGATATGGTGCGATCTATGATGTCTCTTACTAATTTACCGCTATCGTTTTGGGGATATGCTCTATAGACGGCCGCATTCACGTTAAATAGGGCACCATCAAAATCCGTTGAGACGACGCCTTATGAACTGTGGTTTGGCAAGAAACCAAAGTTGTCGTTTCTGAAAGTTTGGGGCTACGATGCTTATGTGAAAAAGCTTCAACCTAATAAGCTCGAACCCAAATCGGAAAAATGTCTCTTCATAGGATATCCAAAGGAAACTATTGGATACACCTTCTATCACAGATCCGAAGGCAAGACTTTTGTTGCTAAATTCGGAAACTTTCTAGAGAAGGAGTTTCTCTCGAAAGAAGTGAGTGGGAGGAAAGTAAAACTTGACGAGGTAATTGTACCTACTCCCTTATTGGAAAGTAATACATCACAGAAACCTATTTCTGTGACACCTACACCAATTAGTGAGGAAGCTAATGATAATGATCATGAAACTTCAGAACAAGATACTACAGAACCTCGTAGATCAACCAGAATGAGATCCGCACAAGAGTGGTACGGTAATCATGTTCTGGAAGTCATGCTATTAGATCATGATGAACCTACGAACTATGAAGAAGCGATGGTAAGCCCAGATTCCGCAAAAGGGCTTGAAGCCATGAAATCTGAGATGGGATCCATGTATGAGAACAAAGTATGGACTTTGGTTGACTTGCCCAATGATCGGCAAGCAATTGAGAATAAATGGATCTTCAAGAAGAAGACTGACACTGATGGTAATATTACTGTCTACAAAGCTCGACTTGTCGCAAAAGGTTTTCGGCAAGTTCAAGGGATTGACTACGATGAGACCTTCTCACCCGTAGCGATGCTTAAGTCTGTCCGAATAATGTTAGCAATTGCCGCATTTTATGATTATGAAATTTGGCAGATGGATGTCAAAACTGCATTCCTGAATGGATTTCTGGAAGAAGAGTTGTATATGATGCAACCAGAAGGTTTGTCGATCCAAAGGGAGCTAACAAAGTGTGCAAGCTCCAGCGATCCATTTATGGACTGGTGCAAGCCTCTCGGAGTTGGAATAAACGCTTTGATAGTGTGATCAAAGCATTTGGTTTTGTACAGACTTTTGGAGAAGCCTGTATTTACAAGAAAGTGAGTGGGAGCTCTGTAGCATTTCTGATATTATATGTAGATGACATATTACTAAACAGAAATGATATAGAATTTCTGGATAGCATAAAGGGATACTTGAATAAGAGTTTTTCAATGAAAGACCTCGGTGAAGCTGCTTACATATTGGGCATTAAGATCTATCGAGATAGATCAAGACGCTTAATTGGACTTTCACAAAGCACATACCTTGACAAAATTTTCAAGAAGTTCAAAATGGATCAAGCAAAGAAAGGATTCTTGCCTGTGTTACAAGGTGTGAAATTGAGTAAGACTCAATGCCCGACCAATGCAGAAGATAGAGAGAAAATGAAAGATGTTCCCTATGCTTCTGCCATAGGCTCTATCATGTATGCAATGCTGTGTACCAGACCTGATGTGCGTCTTGCTATAAGTCTACCAGGGAGGTACCAAAGTAATCCAGGAGTGGATCACTGGACAGCGGTCAAGAACATCCTGAAATACCTGAAAAGGACTAAGGATATGTTTATCGTTTATGGAGGTGACAAAGAGCTAATCGTAAATGGTTACGTTGATGCGAGCTTTGACACTGATCCGGACGATTCTAAATCGCAAACCGGATACGTGTTTACATTAAACGGTGGAGCTGTCAGTTGGTGCAGTTCTAAACAAAGCGTCGTGGCGGGATCTACGTGTGAAGCGGAATACATAGCTGCTTCGGAAGCAGCAAATGAAGGAGTCTGGATGAAGGAGTTCATATCCGACCTAGGTGTCATACCTAGTGCATCGGGTCCAATGAAAATCTTTTGTGACAATACTGGTGCAATTGCCTTGGCAAAGGAATCCAGATTTCACAAGAGAACCAAGCACATCAAAAGACGCTTCAATTCCATCCGGGATCTAGTCCAGGTGGGAGACATAGAGATTTGCAAGATACATACGGTTCTGAATATAGCAGACCCGTTGACTAAGCCTCTTCCACGAGCAAAACATGATCAGCACCAAAGCTCCATGGGTGTAAGAATCATTACTGTGTAATCTAGATTATTGACTCTAGTGCAAGTGAGAGACTGAAGGAAATATGCCCTAGAGGCAATAATAAAGTTATTATTTATTTCCTTATATCATGATAAATGTTTATTATTCATGCTAGAATTGTATTAACCGGAAACATAATACATGTGTGAATACATAGACAAACAGAGTGTCACTAGTATGCCTCTACTTGATTAGCTCGTTAATCAAAGATGGTTATGTTTCCTAACCATGGACAAAGAGTTGTTATTTGATTAACGGGATCACATCATTAGGTGAATGATCTGATTGACATGACCCATTCCATTATCTTAGCACCCGATCGTTTAGTATGTTGCTATTGCTTTCTTCATGACTTATACATGTTCCTATGACTATGAGATTATGCAACTCCCGTTTACCGGAGGAACACTTTGTGTGCTACCAAACGTCACAACGTAACTGGGTGATTATAAAGGAGCTCTACAGGTGTCTCCAAAGGTACATGTTGGGTTGGCGTATTTCGAGATTAGGATTTGTCACTCCGATTGTTGGAGAGGTATCTCTGGGCCCTCTCGGTAATGCACATCACATAAGCCTTGCAAGCATTGCAACTAATGAGTTAGTTGTGAGATGATGTATTACGGAATGAGTAAAGAGACTTGCCCATAACGAGATTGAACTAGGTATTGAGATACCGACGATCGAATCTCGGGCAAGTAACATACCGATGACAAAGGGAACAACGTATGTTGTTATGCGGTCTGACCGATAAAAGATCTTCGTAGAATATGTAGGAGCCAATATGAGCATCCAGGTTCCGCTATTGGTTATTGACCGGAGACGTGTCTCGGTCATGTCTACATTGTTCTCGAACCGTAGGGTCCGCACGCTTAACGTTATGATGACAGTTTCATTATGAGTTTATGCATTTTGATGTACCGAAGTTTGTTCGGAGTCCCGGATGTGATCATGGACATGACGAGGAGTCTCAAAATGGTCGAGACATAAAAATCGATATATTGGAAGCCTATATTTGGATATCGGAATCGTTCCGGGTGAAATCGGGATTTTACCGGAGTACCGGGAGGTTACAGGAACCCCCCGGGGGGTTATTGGGCCTACATGGGCCTTAAGGGAGAAGAGGAAAGGAGGCTAGAGGTGGTCGCGCGCCCCTCCCCTTCCTAGTCCAAATAGGACAAGGGAAGGGGGCGGCGCCCCCCCCCCCCCTTTCCTTTCCCTCTTCCTCCTCTTTTCCCCCTTCTCTTTCTCCAACTAGGAAAGAAGGGAGTCCTACTCCCGGTGGGAGTAGGACTCCCCCTTGGCGCGCCCCTCCTTGGTCGGCCGCCCCCTCCCCTTGGCTCCTTTATATACGGGGGCAGGGGGCACCCAAGAACACACAAGTTGATCTTTCTGATCGTTCCTTAGCCGTGTGCGGTGCCCCCCTCCACGATATTACACCTCGGTCATATTGTAGCGGTGCTTAGGCGAAGCCCTGCGACGGTAGTACATCAAGACCGTCACCACGCCGTCGTGCTGACGGAACTCATCCCCGAAACTTTGCTAGATCGGAGCCCGGGGATCGTCATCGAGCTGAACGTGTGCCAAGAACTCAGAGGTGCCGGAGTAACGGTGCTTGGATCGGTCGGATCGTGAAGACGTACGACTACATCAACCACGTTGTGCTAACGCTTCCGTTATCGATCTACAAGGGTACGTAGATCACACTCTCCCCTCTCGTTGCTATGCATCACCATGATCTTGCGTGTGCGTAGGAATTTTTTTGAAATTACTACGTTCCCCAATAGGGTCGCCAGGCAAAGCCCGCTCGGCCTAGGTGGCGGCAGGGCCGTCTTCTCCTCCTGCCCGAGGATGGCAGCGCGAGACGCTTTCTTCTAGTGGCGGTGCAAGTATAGGGCACGGCGGTGCGACGAGACGTGCTGGCGGTGGTGGCTGTTGGGCGTACGTGGCATCGTCCTCTCTTGGGTCGGCGACAGGGTCTGGTGTAGTGCTCTCCGGTGGTGCGGCTGGGGTTTGCGGGCGGCCCTGCTGCTCGCACGGCGCGGCTGCTGGCTGGTCAGGTGGCGACGGCCTGGATCCTACTTTCAGTCCCCGGTAAAGATGGCGGTGATCCATACACAAGACTTGATGGAGATTTTTCGAACAGGTCTGGGTGAAAAACCGTGTGGTCAGCTAGATGCCAAGGCCGGCGATGGCGGAGCTCTTCTGTGTCGTTCTATTCTTGAAGATATCGCCGTGAAGAAGTTCTAGATCTCTATCTGTTATCTCCGGGGGAAACCCTAGATCGGTAGATCGGATGACGGCGGCGCTCTTGCATCGTTTCCTCCTTAGGGATGTCAGTCTTGGAGGTGTGCACGGGTTCAAGGGACCAGCGGACGGCATCTTTGATGGAGCGATGTTTCATCTTACACATCGACGACTGTGGATTTGGCAGCGTGGGGCAGTGGAGTCTCGGCGTTCGATGTGTGTAGACGGACTCGCGCAAGAGGATGGCATCGTCTGGCGTCGTGGTGGCGTCGATGGCTGACCTGACAAAGTCGTGGCGTCAGTACCTGCTCTGAAGATGGATTGGTGGAAGGCGGCGGCGGCGGCCTCTGGGAGTGCGCCGGACTGGTGCATGTCCCAGATCAGGTATATAGCTTGGCTAGGGCCTCCGATTTTAGATGTTAGATTTAGATGCGAGATCTGTTTGATATTAGCCTCGGACTATCAGCACCCTTAATGAAGTGGATAGAAGTAGCGATATATGTTACCAATATAGTGGCTTTAGATTTACTGATGTATTATTTTGTAAGGTCGTTATGAATAATTAATCAAGTTGTTGTATGCATCAGCAGATGCAAATGCCAGGGGTCTTCCTCTTTTTTAAAAGAAAATGAATAGGAGCCTCGCTTAGTTTTGGAAACAAGACCCATCTCAGAGCGAGGCTGGGGACGGAACCAGCTGTAATTGGAGGGTTTATAATGGGAACTTGCCTGCAGATGCATGGACATGCATGGGAACTTGCAGTTGCATGCACCTTTAGTCGCAGTTGTCGTCGCGGCCGCTCCGTCCAACTAGCCGCAATGCAGTCCATGAACTAGTCTACCATCACCATGCATAGCTTTGGGTTAGTTATTCTAAAGCTTCGAACTCCTACAAAGGCCAGAAGCTTAGCTGTATGTGTTGGAATGATTTCCACCGGTGTTACGCCTGAGAAATTGGTTTGTGGTCCAAAAGCCGAGGGAACAGATTGATGGTCAAGTGCCAGAATCCCTGCCAGCGAGAGAAAAGACATCACGGGAGCTTATCATCATGCTGCTGGCATCGATAATACCCAGTGTTACGCGGCTGAGCTCTCGTCGTATCCTCGAAACGACTTGTTTACAGAAAAAGGTGATGCCACATCGTTCGGCATTGGTACTTCCAGTTCCGGTCGCTTACTGACCGAGGCAAGTAAGTTCCACATGGACCGAGACACGATCGTTTCTCACTGTGGCCGGCCGGGAGAGACGAGTCAGGGAGGGAAGTGCATGCATGCGAACATGCGATGCTCCTTTGATATGTTGATCGAGGTGTGTCATTTCAAGTCGAGCATAAATAATCTTACTTCTAATCAGAACCCTGCACGGAGCATAAAGAATCTTACTTCTAATCAGAACCCTGCACGGATCAGACGACACCGATGTGATGCCAATTTCACCGCGCGACCCCAAAGTTTTGTACGGATTCTGTCTATTTGAATAAGAATTTAAGGTCGTGTTTGGGCGTATACTGAAATACGATGGCCGTGCGTCCAGCGCGCGTACGCATCCATTTGCCCCACCCTGTTCACGTCTATTTAAAAAATCAAAAGCAACGTTTCAAATGCCAAGCCCTAGTTTAGACCGGCCCTGGTTCATCACGCCAGCAACAGAGCCAGCGGCCTACACGTCCATCGCCAGCATCAGCCAGCGGCCGGCAACACAGCCAGCCTCCAAAATCAATAATTGTCCTTGCCGATAACACAGCCAGCGGCCGGCAACACAGTTGGCCACCAAAATGAATGTTTTCTCGTCAGCACACTGCCAGCGGCCTAGCGGGCGGGGCGCACCCATGCCAGCCTTCAAAAAAGAACGGCCACGTCGATCGGACGACCTAGTTCAGGCTTTCGGCGTCGAGCATCTCCTTCTGCCTGGCCTCGAACCAGACCCTCGTATTCTCGCTCATCTTCGACAAGTCCACGCTCATGATCGCAAGGGCCACCTCCTTCGCTTTGGTGGCGGCATTGGTAGCCTCGATGTCGAGCTGCCGCTGCCTGGCCTTGACGTTGTCGGCCTCGATGTCGAGTTGCCTTTGCCGGGCCGCCACCTCCATGTCGAGCTGCCTTTGCCGGGGCCGGCATGGTGCCCGTGAACGGTGCCCGTGCTTGCTTTCTTTGCATCTCGACGGACGCCCGGCCGCCGCTGCTGGACCCAGGCGTGACGTTGAGGTCGATGACGGCCGCGGGACGCGGTGTGGACGGCGCGAACAAGCCCACGTCCGACGACCCCGAGAAACGGGTCTGGCCGTCGTGCCTTGACGGAGGAAAGCCGGGCGACATGGGCGCGGTCCGCGACGTCGGCGACTGGCAGTGCGGAGGCCGGCCGGCCGACAAGCCTGTGCCCGCGGCGCCTGCGGCCGCTGCAGGAAACCCGGCCGGACGGCCCATGCCAAGCATGAGGAGGGCGTGCGCTTCGTTGACGAGGTCCTCCTTCTCTTCGACTGCGGCCTTGCGCCGCGCGGCCTCCATCGCATCGCACTGGGCGGTGAACTTGGCCGCGGTGGCATTGACCTTGACGATCGCTCTCCGCTCTCTCTTTTTCGCCGATTCCGCGTCCAACTTGGCGATCTTCTCCGGCGTGCACTTCGACCGCGGCTTCCTTGGCGCCTTGGCCGCCTTCTTCTTCACCTTTGTGGACGGGTCGACGGCCAGGCCGTCGGAATTCGACGAGGCGTCAGCCATGGACGGGGAAGAGAGGGGGTGGGCGGAAGGGACGTAGGAGGGTTTGTGGAAATGACGTCAAATGGGGCGTGGGGGGGTTGGTTTCTCCCACCGACAGGCGTGCCAGGGGAGGACAAGCGCGCGCGTCCCGCCCGTCCACGCGTTGTCCGTTTCATCCCAAAACCGGCGCAAACTTGGTCCGTGGATGGGTAAAAAGCGGACACAAAGCGGACAAATGTCCGTTTGCGCCCGCACGTTGGGTTATCTGATTTGTTCGTTTTACCCCAAATAAATGAGGCGGATAAGATAAGATCGCATGGTGAAGTTGGCTTGAGAGAACAGTTTATGAAATGACGAGACGCGGCCATGTCGACGAAGGAGCTAGAGAACTACTCCTACGCTAGTAGTACAACGAAGTACACTGGTCATCACTCGATCGGTCTCGTCTTGTTTCCTCTATTATTCCCGACAAAATATCTCTTTCTGCACTTTGATCGATCCGTTTTTTTAATGGGATCGACTTGATTCCATGTCTGCTGAGTACCACATCACCTACTACCCAGCACCTATTACCATAGTCTCTGTAGGCATGTTGGTATCCAGTCTAAAATACTACTTCCTCTGTAAAGAAATATAAAAATGTTTAGATCACTATTTTAGTTATCTAAACATTCTTATATTTCTTTACGGAGGGAGTATAATTTACCGATCGTTTCACTAGTTGAACGATTCCACAGTTATGCTGAGGTGTGTATTTAAGATTCTCGAGAAAATGGAAGGCGAGAGAGAGACTTGACCAAGAGAAATTTCACAGTACATCATACTGCTGCTTGTAGTGTGTAGTATTAATCTAATCCAACGGTAAATGTAAAGGGTATTTTAGTCAACTGAATTTCCTTTCAATCAGCGATTTCCTCCTGCAGTCACGGCGCACGCGGGACCAATCCTGTTCATATTCCCCTCGCCCCTGCTGTCACCACTCACCAGCCGTTCGCCCCCGCCCTCGCTCGTCCTCACTACAGCTACGCATCGTACCGGCGCCCATGCCCCTCGCCTCCTGTTGCGCTGCTCCTCACCATAGCCATGAGCTAGGTTAGGTAACTAGCGCCTACCTGCAGACTGCAGCTAGCCCAGTCAAGCACATGAGTCATGGTCGGTTGTGCTTCAACTATAGAAACGCGAAGTCCGAACAAATCCTGCACCAGCTAGACGAGTGCTTCACTAACCCACATGAGCTAGCTCATGCCTCTATAGTCATTAGTCAGCTGTGCTTCAATTTTTGGGAAACCGAGGCCGGGCCAATCCGGCCATCTTTTCTTCTGCGTGGGAGCATGGCGACGCAAGTTGCAGGCCGAGCAGCTAGCTGGGAGGGTTGGTGATCCTTGTACCAGGGAGAGCTCACATTTGTGCCGCCTCAACCTCGTCAGCGTTTCTGTTACAGCGGCTTGCGGCACGGCGGGCCAACCGCGGGAGGCACTTTGTCTTGTCGATCGGCTGCCCTCTTGCCGGCCAACTCTGCTCGTCTGATGTACGTAAAATGTCTCTTGACCAAAGGACAGGAGCTGATTAAAGGCGTATAGAGTACTGGCACCAAAATCCTGGGCACTAGTAGCACTAATGAACTAGGTTTGAACAGCCCACGAGTTTGCTTAGAATATGCGCTTTTGTTGGAACTTGATAACGAATCTAGGATTGCAAACGATCTACTATCAACCAAGGAGATATTCATGTCTCCTATGTTGAACAAACCGGAGCCTAGTTGTCTACCTTTTCTCTCTCTTTTCCCTTAGAAAACACAATACAAAGACCCTCACATATACTCGCACGTACGCTCACACATATAAACACACATTTTATCTCTATGAGTATCTTCAAGTGACTGGATTAGCGAATCTTAAGATTGATGAAGACACCACATGAACCTTGTTCTCGACGGGGATATCGCCTTCCATTGGTAAATATTCCGTATTTATGAGACACACAAACATCAAATCTAGGATTTCATTCGTGGTGGATGGGAAACAATCACCTCATAACCATACAACTGCAAATTGGTTCTTAGTTGTCTCAATCTGCCGCTCGCACACCCTCCGAACAAATACGTTGTTGCTTGACGACACCACTGGTCTCAAGACCACTGACAACAATGTCAAGGTCGAGTACAAAGGCATAATATAAAGCTCTTGCGAATGCAACAATATAGTTGGATGTGGTCTTTGCTAGGTGTATTAGGTATGCCACATGCACAAATATCATGGTTGTGTTGTGATAACCTTGATCCAACTTATATGTAGCCAACCCAGTAGTTCATGTTAGAACTAAACATATTAAGATTGATTAGCATTTTATTAGAGAAAGATTTACAAACAAAATGTTCTATCTAAGATTTGTTTCGTTATATGCCCAAGTGACCAATGGTTTCCGTGAAAACAGTTACAGTGAACATTCTTCAAAAACTCAAGCGGAATCACAATTTGATCAAGTTGTGAGTAAGGAGGTTGTTAAACCACACGTACATAAACCATAATCATGTTGGCGAGAAAGCATATAAGTTGCTCTCTCTCTCTCTCTCTCTCTCTCTGGGTTTGTCAATCTTTATTCGAAAATTGGTTTAAAGTTTCACAATAAATTTAACAACAAAGATATGAACTGTATGTCACCAAGAAATATAATGTAAAAAATAATTTTCAAAAACAAATACAATAATATAATTTTTATCATATACCTCATATTTTGACTATCATATAGATGATCAAAGTTTGATCCAAAATACAAGGGGGCACAGTAACCCCGGACGAGGGAGTAGTACACATCATCCTAAATTCACATAGTTACCATTTTTTAGAGTGAAATGCATCTTAGGTCCTCGGACTATTCTACTTTGGGTACACGAAGCCCGGCCGATAACTTTGACAACTTTGAAAACTCGCGACCCCCACGTCGCCTCCCCCGGCAGCGACAGGGGAACCCTAGCTGCACCGCCGCGGCCCCCTCCCCACCTCGCCCCATCTCCTTGCTGCCGCCTGAGGCAGCCGTCGGGCAAGCCCGGGGCACCAAGGATGGTGGCGGCGGGGTCTCGGCTGCCCTGCCTCTGCGTGGGGAGTCTCGGATCTAGAGTGGTGGCTCCTTTGGCGAGGCACGACAGGCTCCAGCGAGCAGTCGTGTGGGCGGTGGATCTGGCGTCGTGGCCGCACGGGCGGCGGGATCCCGGTGGTCGTTGGCGGCTGGCGATGGCTTCTGCGGCGGCCGGTACGCGCGATCTGGCGCCTCCCCTCCTCCCATGTTCGGCGTACGGGCCAGCCTGGTCGGGTCGCGCTTCCCTTGGTCGCCGGTTCTGTACAGGAGGCGCTGCTGGTGGCGGGGATCCAGTTCGGGCGAAATCCCTTGCCGGCCATGGTCGGCCGCGCTGACGACGACGACTAGGGCGACATTCTCCTCCTTGGAGGCGTCAGTATGCACTGATCTCCTCACTTCCCCTTCTCCTAGGTCTCCCGGGCGAAATCCCTAACTTTGTTGGGCGACGGTGGCGCTCACGGCGTCATTCCCTTCTTAAAGGTGCCGCTTTGGGAACCTTGGGATTGGGTGGCGCTTGTGGGTGGTGGGCGACGGCGGTGGTGCGGACCTATCCTAGCATGGATCTACGTATCTTTCTTGGAGATGGACTCACGTAGGTGAAGGTCGTTGTTTGGCGTCCATGGCGGAGGACTTGCCAAGACTCGCATAGGTGGAGCTCGTCGTTTGGCGTCATGGTGGCGTCGATGGCGGAGGACCTGCCAAGGTTGACACCTCAATCTGCTCTGAAGATGGACCAGTGGAAGATGACGGCGACGACACATGTGAGTGCGTCGAACCGGTTTGTGCCCCGGACCCAGTAGATGGCTCGGTCGGGGCTCCGACTTTAGATGTTAGGCTTAGGTGAGAGGTCTGGGTATGTGTCCCGGCTTGCACCCCTTTTCATTATATGAATAGAAATAGCGGCAGATGTTGTCAAGATGGCGGATTCAGGCATATTGTTGTTTTACTTTGTAAAGTCCTCGAAAATAATCAATTAAATGGCCGCATGCATCTCTTAGATGCAGAGCCCGGGGGTCTTCCTCCTTTTTTTTAAGTTCTCAAAGTGTAATATGTGTGTCATTCAAATTATTTCATAGATGTCACATAGGTCCGCAAAGTATTTCAAAGGTGCCATATATGTACATATTTATTGACTTAAAAGATTTAAATGGCATTTTTATACTTTGAAAACCTACACGACAACTCTGAAATAGTGTAACACCCTCGATGCAACTATAGCTCCCACGTGTCGAGGCACGACTTAGAGACATAATCGCATTGAAGGCATATGTCGCAAGTTAGGCAATCTTCACAACATCCCATGTAATATAGATAATAAAAGGGGAGATAACATAGTTGGCTTACACTCGCCACGTCAATCAAGGTACATAAATAACATTACAACATTCAAACACTCATGGCCTGTGACGCCCCCGATTTGACCGTACACTAATCATGCACGCAAATGTGTACGATCAAGATCAAGGACTCACGGGAAGATATCACAACACAATTCTACAAATAAAATAAGTCATACAAGCATCATATTACAAGCCAGGGGCCTCGAGGGCTCGAATACAAGAGCTCGATCATAGACGAGTCGGCGGAAGCAACAATATTTGAGTACAGACATAAGATAAACAAGTTTGCCTTAAGAAGGCTAGCACAAACTGGGATACAGATCGAAGGAGGCACAGGCCTCCTGCCTGGGATCCTCCTAACTACTCCTGGTCGTCGTCAGTGGGCAGCACGTAGTAGTAGGCACCTCCGGTGTAGCAGGAGTCGTCGTCGAAGGTGGCGTCTGACTCCTGGGCTCCAACATCTGGTTGCGACAACCAGGTAGAAGGGATAGGGGGAAAAGAGGGAGAAAGCAACCGTGAGTACTCATCCAAAGTACTCGCAAGCAAGGAGCTATACTACATATGTATACATTGGTATCAAATGGAATAAGGGTATCATATGTGGACTAAACTGCAGAAAACCGGAATAAGGGGGGATAGCTAGTCCATTCGAAGACTACGCTTCTGGCAGCCTCCGTCTTGCAGCATGTAGAAGAGATTAGACTGAAATCCTCCAAGTAGCATCGCATAGCATAATCCTAACCGATGATCCTCCCCTCGTCGCCCTGTGAGAGAGCGATCACCGGTTGTATCTGGCACTTGGAAGGGTGTGTTTTTTTAAGTATCCGGTTCAAGTTGTCATAAGGTCAAGGTATAACTCCAAGTCGTCCTGTTACCGAAGATCACGGCTATTCGAATAGATTAACTTCCCTGCAGGGGTGCACCACATAACCCAACACGCTCGATCCCATTTGGCCGGACACACTTTCCTGGGTCATGCCCGGCCTCGGAAGATCAACACGTCGCAGCCCCACCTAGACCAACAGAGAGGTTAGCACGCCGGTCTAAACCTAAGCGCCCAGGGGTCTGGGCCCATCGCCCTTAGCACACCTGCATGTTGCGTGGGCGGCCGGAAGCAGACCTAGCCTAGTAGGCGTTCCAGTCCAATCCAGCGCGCGCCGCTCCGTTGCTGACATCACGAAGGCTTTGGCTGATATCACGACGTCGAGTGCCCATAACTGTCCCCGCGTAGATGCTTAGTGCGTATAGGCCAGTAGCCAGACTCAGATCAAATACCAAGATCACGTTAAACGTGTTAAGTATCTGCGAATGCTGACCAGGGCCAGGCCCACCTCTCTCCTAGGTGGTCTCAACCTGCCCTGTCGCTCCGCCTCAAAGTAACAGTCGGGGGGCCGTCGGGAACCCAGGCCCACCACTACCTGGATGGAGCCACCTGCCCCTTCAGCCCCCATCTCCGATCAGTATCACAGGTAATGTAACTGTGTAAAGTATATTGTATATGCCCGTGATCACCTCCCGAAGTGATCACGGCCCAGTAGTATAGCATGGCAGACGGACAAGAGTGTAGGGCCACTGATGGAACACTAGCATCCTATACTAAGCAGTAGGATAGCAGGTAATGATTACAACAGTAGTAGCAAGGACAGGCTATGCATCAGGATAGGAATACCGGAAAGAAGTAACATGCTACACTACTCTAATGCAAGCAGTATAGAGAAGAGTAGGCGATATCTGATGATCAAAGGGGGGGGCTTGCCTGGTTGCTCTGGCAAGAAGGACGAGTCGTCAACACCGTAGTTGAACTGGGGGTCGCCGGCACTCTTAGGGTCTACCAGAAGGAAGTAACGGAGAGGGAACACAATAAATAACAGAGCAATCAAAGCATCAGAAAGCGTAACAAGGCAATAGGCGGTGTTCGGTGTGCCCTAACGCGACAGTAGGTGGTACCGGCGAAAGAGGGAAACATCCGGGAAAGTATCCCCAGTATTTTGCGTTTTCGGACAGATGAACCGGAGGTGAAATGTTGCAGGTTCACTATGCTAGGGACGTGTGGCGGACGAACGGGCTGCGTATCCGAATTCGTCTCGTCGTTTTGAGCAACTTTCATGTACAAAGTTTTTCCATCTGAGCTACGGTTTATTTTATATTAATTTTAAATATTTAATCATTTTTAGATTTATCAGAAATTAATTTAATTCGAAAACGTTTATTGCGTCATCATGACGTCAGCGGTCAGCGTTGACCGTTGACCGGTCAAACAAGGCAGTGGGGCCCAACTGTCATTCACTGTTTACCTAATCAAATAATTAAGGCTAATTAACAGTGTTAATTAGATTAACTAACAGAATTAACTAAGTTAATTAATTATCTTAACTAATTAATTATTATTTTTGCTATTACTTTTATTCTTTTTTTTCTAAAGTTCCAGGGGGTGGGGCCTGCCTGTCATTGGCCCCAGGGGGGCCTAGCGGGTTCGGGCGCTGGAGCGGACAACCGGCCAGGGCGACAGGGAGCCCCGCCCAGAAGGGCGCGGCCGCGCTGGCGGGTGCTGGGCGCGC
>NC_041384.1:456821260-456825883 GCF_002162155.2 Triticum dicoccoides | reverse complement strand
AGATGGGTTGAGGCCCAAGGGGGGGCGCGGTGGCCAGCTGGGCCAGTTGGCCCAGTTGAGGGGGGGGGGGAGTTCTTCCTTTTTTCTGTTTTGCATTTTCTTTTATTATTTCTCTTTTCTGTTTTAATTCATTTTAAAATATTCAGTCACTTTCTAAAACTATGTTTTCTTTATTATAATTACCCTTGTAATATTCGGCACCCACCGAACATTTTGTTTCAACTTTTAAAAATGTTTGTTGTTTGACATATTTAGAATTTAAATTTCAAAACGGTTTCGAATCATTACGATGTTAGCAACAGTAACCAAGGCGACGTGGCATGATTAGCGTGGGATTACTATAGCATGATTAACCGGGCGTTACAAATCTCCTCCACTACAAAAAATCTCGTCCCGAGATTTAGGAGGTAGAAGGAAACAGTGCGGGGTATTCATCGCGAAGACGACCCTCGCGTTCCCAGGTGGCTTCGTCTTCAGAGTGATTCGACCACTGGACCTTGAGGAACCTGATCGCCTTCTGACGTGTGCGGCGTTCAGCTTGGTCGAGAATGCGGACCGGATGCTCTTTATAGGAGAGGTCCTGTTGCAATTCAAGCACTTCATGATCCACTGCTCGGATTGGGTCCTTGAAGCAGCGTCGGAGTTGTGACACGTGGAACACATCGTGAACCTGAGGAAGGTTCGGCGGAAGCTCTAGTTGATATGCCTCCTTTCCACACCTTTCGAGAATAGTGAAAGGACCAATATAGCGGGGAGCTAGCTTTCCTTTGATCCCGAAGCGGTGTGCACCCTTCATTGGTGTAACTCGAAGATAAGCCTTTTCGCCAGGTTGATAGACCATGTCTTGGTGATGGCGGTCATACTGACTTTTCTGACGTGACTGAGCAGTCTTGAGATTCTCGCGAATAATGCGAACTTGTTCTTCGGCCTGTTGGATAATATCCGGACCGAAGAGTGGATGTTCCCCAATTTCTGACCAGTTCAGAGGGGTTCGACACTTTCGTCCATATAGCACTTCGAAGGGGGACATCTTTAGACTAGCTTGATAGCTATTATTATAAGAGAACTCGGCATATGGAAGAGATTCCTCCCATTTCTTGCCGAATGATATTACACAAGCTTGAAGCATGTCTTCGAGAACTTGGTTGACACGTTCAACCTGTCCTTGCGACTGAGGATGAAACGCAGTACTGAACAACATATGAGTGCCCATAGCTTCTTGGAAACTCGCCCAAAACCTTGAAGTGAATAAGCTGCCACGGTCTGAACTGATAACTAGTGGAATACCGTGAAGTGAAACAATTTTGGCCATGTAGAGAGTAGCAAGCTGACTAGCAGTGATTGTCTCTTTGACCGCCAGAAAATGGGCAACTTTGGAAAGCCGGTCAATGATGACAAGAATAGCATCATTACCTTTCTGCGATTTGGGAAATCCAGTGACGAAGTCCATTTCAACATGGTCCCATTTCCATTCAGGAATAGAGATAGGTTGCAGAGTTCCAGCAGGCTTTTGATGCTCTGCTTTGATACGGCGACAAACGTCACACTCGGCAACATAACGAGCAATGTCCTGCTTCATATTAGACCACCAGAATCTTTGACGAATATCCTGGTACATCTTTGTACTACCAGGATGGATGGACAGAGGCGTATCATGAGCTTCTTGCATAACCCTTTTAGTCTTATCCAGGTTTTCCTTCGAACATGGTACCACTAGGCGGCCTTTGAAATACAAGGCGCCATCGTCGGCGATAGTGAAGAATGAGGGCTTTTCTTCGGCTAGATGGCGTTTAATCTTATGGACTTCAGAGTCATAACCTTGTATAGTCTTTATACCAGCTACGAGATCTGGTACGACAGTCAGGGTATGTAGAGAACCCTTAGTAACAACAAGAAGATTCATCTTGCGGAATTCCGGGGGAGGGGGAGCGAGTGCTCCAGGATGAACAATATGGAGGTTCGGCTTTCTAAATTCTTCGACAAGCGAGGGTTGAACTTTATGAACCTGGAGGTGGTTGCAGTAAGACTTGCGGCTCAAGGCATCAGCCATTACATTAGCCTTGCCGGGGGTATAGGATATACCCACGTCAAAGTCTACAACAGTCTCCATCCATCTCTGCTGACGGAGGTTCAGGTCTGGCTGAGTAAACAGATACTTCAGACTTTGATGGTCAGTGAAGATCTCACAACGATTACCGAGAAGGTAATGTCGCCACTGCTTCAGTGCATGAATGACAGCAGCCAGCTCGAGGTCGTGAACTGGTAGTTTTCTTCGTGAGGGCGCAGTTGACGAGAGGCATAAGCAATCACTCTGTGCTCCTGCATTAGGACACAGCCTAATCCTTGACGGGAAGCGTCGCAGTAAATGACGAAGTCCTTCTTAGTATCAGGTGGTGCAAGCACGGGGGCAGAAGTCAACTTGTCTTTGAGCGCCTGGAAACTTTCCTGACACTTGTCTGTCCAGTCAAACTTGACACCCTTATGCAACAGATTAGTCAGAGGCCTGGCAATCTTGGAGAAGTTCTCGACGAATCGACGGCAATAGCTAGCGAGGCCGAGAAAACTTCGGACTTGCTTGACGTTCTTCGGAGGAGTCCAATCGAGAATAGCCTGAACTCGTTCAGGGTTGACGGCAATACCATCCTTGGAGATGACATGCCCAAGATAGGTTACTTCGGGGAGCCAGAATTCACACTTGGAATACTTAGCATACAGTTGGTGCTCTCGAAGCTTTTCTAGCACAAGACGAAGATGTCCAGCATGTTCTTCCTCGTTCTTGGAAAATACAAGGATATCGTCCAGATAAACCACGACGAACTTGTCGAGGTAATCCATGAATATATAGTTCATCAGACGAGAGAAGGTGGCGGGAGCATTCGTCAAGCCGAATGACATGACAGTGTACTCGTATGATCCATACCGAGTCACGAATGCGGTTTTTGGGATGTCCTCCTCACGAACACGGATCTGGTGGTAACCCAACCTCAAGTCAAGTTTGGAGAACACTGATGAGCCAGCCAGTTGATCATAAAGATCATTGATCCGAGGAAGAGGATATTTATTCTGAATGGTAGCTTGGTTTATAGGACGGTAGTCTTGGACTAATCGGTTTGTCCCATCCTTCTTCTTAACAAAGAGAGAAGGTGCTCCCCAAGGAGAGCAACTTGGGCGACTGAAACCTTTGATAAGAGATTTGTCGATTTCCTCCTTAAGCTCAATGAGCTCATGCGGCGGCATCTTGTAGGGTCGTTTAGCTATAGGGGTGGTGCCGGGTTTCAAGTCGATGATGAATTCGACAGCTCTAGCAGGGGGAATCCCTGGAAGCTCTTCTGGGAAGACATCTTGGAATTCATGAACGACGGGAATGTTTTCAATGCCCTCGAGTGGTGCAACGTTCAACGCATTCAAGGCATAAAGCCGTGCCTCGGCATTTTGCACCAGATGAGCTTGGTAAGTAACTATTTCATCTAAAGGGTGTAGCAGATGGACGGTCTTAGTAGCGCAAACTATAGAAGCAGTATGCTTTTTAACCAATTCATTCCTAGAATGAGATCAATGCTACAGGACTTCAGTATGATGGGAGAGACAAGGAATTCTAGTCCTTCGATTTCTACAGGGACGTCGTTGCAAATCATGGAGGTTCGACATTGGCCCGCAGGGGTGTGTACTAATAGTGAAGCATTCATGTCCTCACATTTAATGTCATGCAAGCTTGCAAAACCTTCTGACATGAATGAATGCGATGCACCTGTATCAAATAAAACGGATGCTGGTACTGAATTTACGAGGAGGGTACCCATCATAGTAGCAGGCTGGTCTTGAGCTTCGCTCAGATCAACGTGGTTGGCATGAACACGACCATAAGACTTGGCATTTGTTGCTGCGGGGCTGGTTGCTTCCACGGCCAGTTGCTGGAAGGGCCAGTTGATTCTGGTTCTGGTTGCATTCCCTAGCACGGTGCCCTGGTTGTCCACACCTGAAGCACAACCCTTTATTGGGAGTGGGAACAGGAGCTTGTGGTGGTGGAGCTGGGAGTCTTGGCTGCCTAGTCGGAAGATCAGGCAGACGAGGTGCAGCATAGGTCTACCTTGGGGTAGATGCATCCGGCTGGTACAAGCTATTGGGAATCCATATCTTGCGCTTCTGAGCAACTTTCATGTACAAAGTTTTTCCATCTGAGCTACGGTTTATTTTATATTAATTTTAAATATTTAATCATTTTTAGATTTATCAGAAAATAATTTAATTCGAAAACGTTTATTGCGTCATCATGACGTTAGCGGTCAGCGTTGACCGTTGACCGGTCAAACAAGGCAGTGGGGCCCAACTGTCATTCACTGTTTACCTAATCAAATAATTAAGGCTAATTAACAGTGTTAATTAGATTAACTAACATGATTAACTAAGTTAATTAATTATCTTAACTAATTAATTATTATTTTTACTATTACTTTTATTATTATTTTTTCTAAAGTTCCAGGGGGTGGGGCCTGCCTGTCATTGGCCCCAGGGGGGCCTAGCGGGTTCGGGCGCTGGAGCGAACAACCGGCCACGGCGACAGGGAGCCTCGCCCAGAAGGGCACGGCCGCGCTGGCGGGTGCTGGGCACGCCGGCGGGTGCCGG
>NC_041384.1:456803392-456820691 GCF_002162155.2 Triticum dicoccoides | reverse complement strand
CTTCCTTTTTTTCTGTTTTACATTTTCTTTTATTATTTCTCTTTTTTGTTTTAATTCATTTTAAAATATTCAGTCACTTTCTAAAAATATGTTTTCTTTATTATAATTACCCTTGTAATATTCGGCACCCACCGAATATTTTTGTTTCAACTTTTGAAAACGTTTGTTGTTTGACATATTTAGAATTTAAATTTCAAGACGGTTTCGAATCATTACGATGTTAGCAACAGTAACCGAGGCGACGTGGCATGATTAGCGTGGGATTACTATAGCATGATTAACCGGGCGTTACATGGCCCGACTAAGGCGCCAAAATAAAAGATAACCCAACATGCGACACGGTCCCGATCACCCCAACTGGGCACCACTACTGATCATCAGGGAAAGATACGTAGTATCGGCGTGAATCCTCGTCGAACTCCCACTTGAGCTCAAGCGCGTCATCTGGAGCGGAATCATCAGGCCCTGCATCTGGTCTGGAAGTAATCTGTGAGCCACAGGGACTCAGCAATCTCGCACCCTCGCGATCAAGACTATTTAAGCTAATAGGTAAGCCAAGGTAAATATGTGGAGTTGCAGCAAGCGACTGGCTTATATGGTGGCTATCCTATTTGCAAAAGAGAGCGAGAAGAGGAGGCAAAGCATGAGCGAGAAACTAGAGAGCAACCTGCGCAAGCATTACTCCAATACCGTGTTCACTTCCCGGACTCCGCCGAGAAGAGACCATCACGGTAACTCACACAGTTGATTCATTTTAATTAAGTTAAGGTTCAAGTTATCTACAACCAGACATTAACAAATTCCCATCTTCCCATAACCGCGGGCACGGCTTTCGAAAGTTCAAATCCCTGCAGAGGAGTCCCAACTTAGCCCATGACAAGCTCTCACGGTCAACGAAGGAATAGACCTCCTCCCGAGACGTTCCGATCAGACTCGTTATCCCGGTTCTTCAAGACACTTCGACAGGTTAAAAAAATCCAACAACACCGCTCGAATGTGCCGACAAATCCCGATAGGAGCTACACATATCTCTTTCTCAGAGCACACTCAGATTGTCTAAACTTCCGATAGGCCAGCCCAGAGTTGCCCCTAGTAGCCACCGGCGGCTGACGAGTTAGACCAACACTCAGAGGAGCACTGGCCCGGGGGGGGGTTTAAATAAGATGACCCTCGGGCTCCGGAAACCCAAGGGAAAAAAGAGGCTAGGTGGCAAATAGTAAAACCAAGGTTGGGCATTGCTGGAAAAGCTTTAATCAAGACGAACTATCACGGGGTTCCCATTATAACCCAACCGCGTAAGGAACGCAAAATCCGGGAACATAACACCGATATGACGGAAACTAGGGCGGCAAGAGTGGAACAAAATACTAGGCGAGAGGCCGAGCCTTCCACCCTTTACCAAGTATATAGATGCATTAAGATAACATGGCAATATAGTGATATCCCAACAAGTAAATAATGTTCCAACAAGGAACGGTCTCCAATCTTCACCTGCAACTAGCAACGCTATAAGAGGGGCTGAGCAAAGCGGTAACATAGCCAATCAACGGTTTGCTAGGACATGATGGGTTAGAGGTTTGACATGGCAATTTGGGAGGCTTGAAAGCAAGTGGTAGGCATCGTAGCATAGGCATAGCAAAAGAGCGAGCATCTAACATAGCAAAGATAGTAGTGATTTCGAGGGTATGATCATCTTGCCTGTAAAGTTGTCAGAGTTGACTGGATCCTCGAAATCAAACACAACGGACTTCTTGTTAGCGAACTCGTCTCCTGGCTCTACCCAAACAATACAAACAAGCAATAAGGACACAATCAACCACGTGCAAAGCTCAAACAATATGATGCAAACATGGTATGCTATGCGGGATGCAATATGTGATGCATATGCATGATTTGACAAGGAATGAATGAACCTGGCCTCAACTTGGAAATCCAAGTGTGCCACTAGAAAGATGAGATGAAATCGCTTGAAAACGATATAAAGAACGCCGGAATCGGAGTTATGGTTTGGAAATGGCAAGCAATTCAAATATGACCACGATCTGCAATTTATAGCAAGTAGCCATCTAAATACAACAAGATAAACATGCTACAGAACCCAACCATGGCAACAAAATACATGGCAGGGATCCATTCATGAAGCTTAACAAAAGTCTAGCACTGAGCTATGGCCAATTCATCCATTAACAGGTTCAAACAAGCATGGCAAAAATGCATTTGGCAAACAGATCTCAGACTGTGAAATTAACACTTGTCTGGAATTTCAGATCAGATAGCACTCTTTGGAGCATGAAAACTATATGCTACAGGACCTGAACATGGCAAAGTAAAGCATGGCATCGAGCTACTCAAAGAGCTTAACAAAAGTCCCTTAGTGACCTTGAGCCAAAAGGGATCAGAAAATACATTTGCGAGTATGTGAACATGGCAAAAACACAATCAGTTCTCAGACTTGGTGAAAACTGGAGCATGCTGAAAACAGATATCAAGTAGGCATGTTTACGAGCTCGATGCACTCACTACAGAGCAAGTCATGACAAGCTAAGCATACACCCATCAAGAATACACAAAATGCAAGCTAGACATGGTAAGAACAATAATATATCATGCACGGATCAACTACAACATCCTCGGCAAAATCGCTAACAAGTAGACAATCTGCCCAGATTCATGAAATAGCAAAAGTAGAGCTCGATTGACTCAAGCTAGGATGCTCCATAATTGAAAACAAAGACATGGATGGATAGAGCACTACAATATTAACAAAACATCCTTACTGATCATCCTCAAAAGAGGCACAGATCACTAGGAAACAACATGAACATATGGCAATATGAGATAAACAGGTCAAGGACTTAGTGAAAATGCTAAGTCCCTGAAATCAGCATTACCAAGTGCCTCACTTTGCAAGCTTGTTCTAGTCACCACACATATCACAAAAATACATGGTTTGCACCTCTGGATAGATGGCAAAACAAATAACAAAACACGTGTAGAGCTCATGGGCATATCATGCAAACAATAATCATGGCAAAAATGACAAATATCTAAATGGAGCAGCAGATCTGCCAATTATCTCAAATAGCACTCTTCTAACAGAATTTTGGGCATCAAGATAAACTCAAATAAAAATGATGCGATGGAATGAAATGATGTATTCTCTGAGACGAACATTTTGATATGCTATATGCCCAAAACGGAGCTATGGATGAGGAGTTACGATGCGATGAACAGGAGCAAAAAATTTGGGTTTCAGGCAAAAAGTCAACCCGATCTATTCTCATATCCAGATCCGCACGCTTTATGAGGTTCACCGGAGGAGCACTGTTCACCGGAGCAAGACGGGGAGGCCGCCGGAGAAGGACTTGCCGGCGACGAGGAAGAGGCGCGGGGCCGGAGCCGCGGCGGTGGTGGCCGGAGATGGAGGCGCGGCCGGCGAGGAGCGCGGGGCGGCGCCGGTGGAGAGGTGCGGTGGCGCCGGACGGGCGGCGTGGTGGTTAGCGCCGGCGAGGCAGCGGGGAGAGCGGGGCGGCGCTGGGCGGAGGAAGGCGAGGCGGCTTGCGGGCGGCGCGGCCCGGCCGATGGGCTTGGAGGGCCCCGCCTGGGCTGCCCCGGGCCGGCGGCGGGCGAAGTGGGCGCGGTGGCGGCGGCAAATCAGTGAGCGCCACGTGGCGGCGGCGGCTGGGTCAGACACGTCCGGCACCGGCGGACGTTGTCCGGCGCGCGGAGGAAGACGAAGACTAGGGTTTGGACGGGGGAGATCCGGATTTTGAGGAGGGGGTCTATATATAGAGGTAAAGGGAGCTAGGAGAGTCCAAATGAGGTGCAGTTTTCGGCCACGCGATCGTGATCGAATGCTCTAGATGATGGTGAGGGTTTTGGTGGGTTTTGGGCCAAATTGGAGGGTTGTTGGGCTGCAACACACACACGAGGCCTTTTCGGTCCCTCGGTTAACCGTTGGAGCATCAAACGAAGTCCAAATGGTATGAAACTTGACAGGCGGTCTACCGGTAGTAAACCAAGGCCGCTTGGCAAGTCTCGGTCCAATCCGGAAATGTTTAATCCCCAAACACAAAAGAAAGGTAGAAATGACCACCGGAGAAGAATGAAGCGCCGGAATGCAAAACGGACAATGGGGAAAAAGCTCGAATGCATGAGATGAACACGTATGCAAATGCAATGCACATGATGACATGATATGAGATGCATGACAACGATAACAACACACGGAGACAAAAACCCGAACCCGAGAAAATAAAATAACTTAACGCCGGAAACGGCAAGAGTTGGAGTACATATTGGGTAAATTACATCCAGGGTGTTACAACTCTCCACTACTACGAAAGGATCTCGTCCCGAGATCTAGAACTGAAAGAATGCTGGGTACTCAGAACGGAGGTGATCCTCGCATTCCCAGGTAGCTTCACGGTCGGAATGGTGTGACCACTTGACTTTGAGGAATTTGATTGACTTGTTGCGAGTCTTGCGTTCAGTCTCTTCAAGAATAGCAACGGGGTGCTCACGATAGGAGAGATCTTCTTGGAGCTCAATGTCCTCGAAGTTGACGGTGCGGTCAGGAGTCTTGAAGCACTTTCGGAGCTGAGAGACATGGAACACGTCATGCACATTTGCAAAGTTTGAACGAAGCTCGAGTTGATAGGTGAGATCGCCTCTCTTGCTGACGATCTTGAAAGGTCCCACGTATCTAGGGGCAAGTTTCCCTTTGATACCGAAGCGACGAGTACCTTTCATAGGAGAGACGCGGAGGTAAACATGATCTCCGATCTCGAAAGCTAAATCACGGTGCTTGCTGTCATAGTAGCTCTTCTGGCGGGATTGGGCTGCTTTGAGGTTATCTCGAATGACTTTGCACATTTCCTCTGCCTCTGTGATTAAGTCATTTCCCAGAAGTTGACGTTCACCGGTTTTAGACCAGTTGAGAGGGGTACGACACTTCCTGCCATACAGAATTTCGAATGGGGCCTTGCCCGAACTTGCTTGAAAACTGTTGTTGTAGGAGAATTCAGCATATGGAAGACAATCCTCCCACTTCATGCCGAAGGAGATCACACAAGCCCTGAGCATATCTTCAAGAATCTGGTTGACACGCTCGACTTGACCGCTAGTTTGAGGATGGAAAGTTGTGCTGAAGCGGATGTTGGTGCCCATGGCCTTCTGAAAAGAATCCCAAAACTTGGTAAAGATGCTGCCATGGTCTGAAGAGATCACTTGTGGAATACCGTGCAGAGAGACAATTCGAGAGGTATAGAGTTCCGCCAATTGAGCTGCAGTGATTGACTCTTTGATAGGCAGAAAGTGAGCCACTTTAGTGAGTTTGTCGATGACAACAAATATAGCATCATTGCCACGTTTGGACTTTGGAAACCCAGTCACGAAGTCCATCTCAATGTGGTCAAACTTCCATTCTGAAATGGCAAGAGGTTGGAGGAGACCAGCTGGCCTTTGGTGTTCTGCCTTCACTCTTCTGCAGACATCACACTCATTCACGAATTGAGCAATCTCGCGCTTCATTCGAGTCCACCAATAAGCCTGCTTGAGGTCCTGATACATCTTCGTGCTCCCAGGGTGGATGGAGAAGAGAGAATTGTGAGCCTCGTTCATGATCACTTTACGAAGGTCACCTTTGGGCACAACAATACGATCCTCGAAGAAGAGAGTATCCTTGTCATCAAGGCGGTAGCACTTGTACTTGGGTTGACTCTTGGCAATCCCAATCTTCACCTTTTTCACCATAGCATCAAGAAGCTGGGCTTGGCGAATCTGGTCTTCCAAGGTAGGAGAGACTTGAAGGTTGGCGAGGAAACCTTGAGGAACAACTTGCAGATTAAGTTTGCAGAAAGCTTCACAAAGCTCGGGTTGATAAGGCTTGAGAATAAGGCTGTTGCAGTAAGCCTTTCTGCTCAAAGCGTCAGTAATCACATTGGCCTTGCTTGGAGTATACTCGATACTCGGATTATACTCTTGAATCATTTCGACCCATCGAGTCTGCCTGAGGTTGAGATTAGGCTGAGTGAAGATGTACTTGAGACTCTTGTGATCAGTGAAAATGTCCACTTTTCTTCCCAACAAGAGATGTCTCCAAGTCAAAAGAGCCTGCACAACTGCCGCCAACTCGAGATCATGAGTTGGGTAGTTCTTCTCATTGGGCTTCAACAGGCGAGAGGTATAAGCCACAACTTTCTTCTCTTGCATTAACACTGCGCCAAGACCTTGGAGAGAGGCATCACAAAAGACCTCATACGGTTTGGATTCATCAGGCGAAGTCAGAACTGGAGCAGTGATCAATTTCTCTTTCAAAGTGTTGAAAGCAATGTCACCCTCCGGAGACCAAACGTACTTGACGTGCTTCTGGAGAAGATTTGAGAGAGGCTTCGCGATCTTAGAAAAGTTTTCAACGAATCTTCGACAATAGCTTGCGAGACCGAGGAAGCTACGGAGTTGCTTCACGTTCTGAGGTGGTTTGCAGACACCTTCTCAGGATTCACCGCAATGCCCTTGGCAGAGATGATATGACCAAGATAAAGAACCTCATCAAGCCAAAATTCGCACTTGGAGAACTTGGCGTAGAACTGGTGTTCCCTCAGCTTATCGAGTACCAAACACAAGTGCTTGGCATGATCTTCCTTGTTCTTCGAGAAAACCAGAATGTCGTCGAGATAGACCAAAACGAAGTCATTGGTGTAGGCGTTGAAGATGAAGTTCATCATGCGAGAGAATGTCGGAGGAGCGTTGACGAGGCCAAAAGACATGACAGTGTATTCATATGACCCATAACTTGTCCTGAAAGCCGTCTTGGGAATATCTTGCTCACGGATTCGAATCTGATGATAACCCATACGGAGATCAAGCTTGGAGAATACTTGGGCACCTTTGAGTTGTTCGAACAGCTCGTTGATGTTGGGAAGTGGGTATTTGTTCTTGATGGTCTTCTTGTTCAATGGATGGTAATCAACACAAAGTCGGTCCGTTCCATCCTTCTTCTTCACAAAAAGAACACCACAACCCCACTGAGAAGAACTAGGCCAGATGAGACCCATTTTCTCTTGAATATCGAGTTGCTTCTTCAGCTCCTTCAACTCTTCAGGTCCGAGCTTGTAAGGACGCTTGCACGCTGGTTCCGTGCCAGACTCAAGATCGATGACGAATTCAACTGGCCGGTGCGGAGGCATTCCTGGAAGCTCTTCTGGAAAGACGTCTTGATATTCGCAAATGACTGGAATCTGCGAGATGGCATCCAGTTCACCCTTCTCATTGAGAGAAACAGACGGGTAGTATTATCCCGAGCGGCAAAGACAATTACATCCTCAGATGAATGAGTCAATTGAATCTGCATGGCTGCACAATCAAGCTGAGCCTTGTGCTTAGAAAGCCAATCCATTCCGAGGATAAGATCAATATCCGAGTCACCAAGGATCATTGGAGAAGCCAGAAACTTGAAATCACCCATCGAGATAGAAATATCCGGAACCTCATAGTTAGCGAGAAAACATCTACCCGGAGAGACAACTGCTAATGGCTTATGCATAACTTGAGAAAACCACCCATCCTTAGATGCAAAAGGTCTCGAGATAAAACAATGCGATGCACCAGTGTCAAAAAGAACTGTTGCAGCAACATCGTTAACAGGAAGGTTACCCATGATGACATCTGATGAATCCTCTGCCTGAGCTGCATTCACCATATTGACCTTGGCGTACTTGGGGTTATGCTTGACCACAGCTGTACTTGCCGATCTCACAGGAGGAGAAGGAGGAAGACGCCTCTGATTGAAGCATTTGTTGGCATAGTGACCCTTCTGTTGGCACTTGTTGCACGTGACCTCTAAAAGAGGACGGTGATACGGAGCACTCCATCTTGGAGCTTGAGACGAAGTCTTGTTCTGAAAGCCAGGGTTGGGTGGGTGGGAAGATCCACTGCCACCTTTGCTCTTCTGCTGATACGGCTGACGAACGGAGGAGGAGGAAGCCAATACTTCTGCTGCTTGGCCACTTGAGTAGAGGAAGAAGGAGTAGTGTCTCTGACTCGCTTCTTGGAAGCATCACACCTCATTTGAGCGGCCTCTTGCTTCAATGCCATGTTGTAGAACTCATCGTACCTCAAGGCCTCAAAGAGAATAAGAGCTAGCTGGATTTCTTCTCTGAGACCACCCCTGAACTGGAATATCATGCTCTTCTCATCAGGTACGTCCTGCTTAGCAAAGCGGGCGAGCTTCTAAAACAACTTGTTGTAGTCATAGACAGACAAAGAGCCTTGCTTCAGGTTGCGAAATTCCTCACGCTTGCTTTCAACCACGCTCTGAGGAATATGATGAGCTCTGAAGTCTTGACGGAATTCATCCCAGGTAATCACACATCCTCCTCTGGAATCCTTGTACTGCTGGAACCATTCTGTAGCTTGATCTTTGAGTTGGAAGGATGCGAACTTGACGAAGTCCTCAGGTCTGATGTTACTGCACTCGAAATGCTTGCACAGATCCACGAGCTAATCGTCAGCATCAGTTGCCTCAACATAATTGCTGAAAGTCTTTGGCCCGTTAGCAAGGAACTGGTTGAGTGTAGCAGAGTGATTCTGATTGTTGCCTTGGTTGCCTTGGTTCGCTTAATTGCGCTCTTGGAGAATTTGCATGATCAACTGCGTGTTTGCATTGGTTGCGGCCATCACAGCTTGCCATGCCTCCGGAGGAGGTGGAGGTGGTGGCGGATCCTGATTCTGATTCTGATTGGTGCTCTTAGCGGGAGCCATCCTGAAGAGGGTGACATCCATTAGCACATTGATAGACAAATATTGAAGCTGAATCCAACGGAATGAAAATTTGCAACATAAAGTCTTCACATCCGAACATAAAAACGAATGCATTCCTCTTGAAATGGTCACATATCCATAAATTGAGAAGCCACTTAGAATTTAGGTAGAGAAATAAATCAACAAGGTACGGATCAAGAACGAATACTCGATAAGAAATCCCAATCTCAAACCAAATATCCGTGGAAGAAGAACTAGAGCTACAAGAATTCCCACCTATGAAACTCCCGAACCTTTCCGGTTATGCAATCAGGTGTTGGGGATACAGGGGAAGCATAATATCTCACCCAAAACTAGCAAATCCTACATCCAGCTGTATCCATCCTTCAACACATAACCGAGAAAAAACTTCGGAAGCCATCTACCTCAACCTTCGAAAAGCATCCGTTATACAAGTTATGGTGATACTCCCGAACTCCCGCCCCAGTACTGGGTGGCGTCGAGGTTATCTCACCAACGAACTGCATAAAAGAGATTTTCGATATCGGCGTACTAAACTCAGGTATTCCAAAATTGCAACGATAAAATTGTGACGACAACACCTCGGAGCTCAACTCCCCGGGACACTGCCACAACCCCTAAAGACAGGAGGCACCAAGAACAACGTTCTCGTCACAAAACCATCAGAACGATTCCAAGATACCCGCGTGATCCTAATTTTTTTTTTGTAAAATTTGAGAAGAGAAGAGTCAAAACTCTACGTCAGGATGCCTTACCAGAGCGATGAGGAGACTGGGAAGTAAAAAGAATTCCTAAACTCTCCGATATATAATTCCTAAATGACTCAAAACATTTTTCTAGACACAACTCGGCTGCTAAAAAACGATCAAGCAATGGGGGCTCCTAAGGTCGGGGAAGGCTCTGATTACCAACTTGTAACACCCTCGATGCGACTATAGCTCCCACGTGTCGAGGCACAACTTAGAGACATAATCGCATTGAAGGCATATGTCGCAAGTTAGGCAATCTTCACAACATCCCATGTAATATAGATAATAAAAGGGGAGATAACATAGTTGGCTTACACTCGCCACGTCAATCAAGGTACATAAATAACATTACAACATTCAAACACTCATGGCCCGACTACGCCAAAATAAAAGATAACCCAACATGCGACACGGTCCCGATCACCCCAACTGGGCACCACTACTGATCATCAGGGAAAGATACGTAGTATCGGCGTGAATCCTCGTCGAACTCCCACTTGAGCTCAAGCGCGTCATCTGGAGTGGAATCATCAGGCCCTGCATCTGGTCTGGAAGTAATCTGTGAGCCACAGGGACTCAGCAATCTCGCACCCTCGCGATCAAGACTATTTAAGCTAATAGGTAAGCCAAGGTAAATATGTGGAGCTGCAGCAAGCGACTAGCTTATATGGTGGCTATCCTATTTGCAAAAGAGAGCGAGAAGAGGAGGCAAAGCGTGAGCGAGAAACTAGAGAGCAACCTGTGCAAGCATTACTCCAACACCGTGTTCACTTCCCAGACTCCGCCGAGAAGAGACCATCACGGTAACTCACACAGTTGATTCATTTTAATTAAGTTAAGGTTCAAGTTATCTACAACCGGACATTAACAAATTCCCATCTTCCCATAACCGCGGGCACGGCTTTCGAAAGTTCAAATCCCTGTAGGGGAGTCCCAACTTAGCCCATGACAAGCTCTCACGGTCAACGAAGGAATAGACCTCCTCCCGAGACGTTCCGATCAGACTCGGTATCCCGGTTCTTCAAGACACTTCGACAGGTTAAAACAAATCCAACAACACCGCCCGAATGTGCCGACAAATCCCGATAGGAGCTGCACATATCTCTTTCTCAGGGCACACTTAGATTGTCTAAACTTCCGATAGGCCAGCCCAGAGTTGCCCCTGGTAGCCACCGGCGGCTGATGAGTTAGACCAACACTCAGAGGAGCACTGGCCCGGGGGGGTTTAAATAAGATGACCCTCGGGCTCTGGAAACCCAAGGGAAAAAAGAGGCTAGGTGGCAAATAGTAAAACCAAGGTTGGGCATTGCTGGAAAAGCTTTAATCAAGATGAACTATCAAGGGGTTCCCATTATAACCCAACCGCGTAAGGAACGCAAAATCCGGGAACATAACACCGATATGACGGAAACTAGGGCGGCAAGAGTGGAACAAAACACTAGGCGAGAGGCCGAGCCTTCCACCCTTTACCAAGTATATAGATGCATTAAGATAACATGGCAATATAGTAATATCCCAACAAGTAAATAATGTTGCAACAAGGAACGGTCTCCAATCTTCACCTGCAACTAGCAACGCTATAAGAGGGGCTGAGCAAAGCGGTAACATAGCCAATCAACGGTTTGCTAGGACATGATGGGTTAGAGGTTTGACATGGCAATTTGGGAGGCTTGAAAGCAAGTGGTAGGCATTGTAGCATAGGCATAGCAAAAGAGCGAGCATCTAACATAGCAAAGATAGTAGTGATTTCGAGGGTATGATCATCTTGCCTGTAAAGTTGTCAGAGTTGACTGGATCCTCGAAAGCAAACTCAACGGACTCCTTATTAGCGAACTCGTCTCCCGGCTCTACCCAAACAAGACAAACAAGCAATAAGGACACAATCAACCACGTGCAAAGCTCAAACAATATGATGCAAACATGGTATGCTATGCAGGATGCAATATGTGATGCATATGCATGATTTGACAAGGAATGAATGAACCTTGCCTCAACTTGGAAATCCAAGCGTGCCACTGGAAAGATGAGATGAAATCGCTTGAAAACGATATAAAAAACGCCGGAATCGGAGTTACGGTTTGGAAATGGCAAGCAATTCAAATATGACCACGATCTGCGATTTACAGCAAGTAGCCATCTAAATGCAACAAGATGAACATGCTACAGAACCCAACCATGGCAACAAAATACATGGCAGGGATCCATTCATGAAGCTTAACAAAAGTCTAGCACTGAGCTATGGCCAATTCATCCATTAACAGGTGCAAACAAGCATGGCAAAAATGCATTTGGCAAACAGATCTCAGACTGTGAAATTAACACTTGTCTGGAATTTCAGATCAGATAGCACTCTTTGGAGCATGAAAACTATATGCTACAGGACCTGAACATGACAAAGTAAAGCATGGCATGAAGCTACTCAAAGAGCTCAAAAGTCCCTTAGTGATCTTGAGCCAAAAGGGATCAGAAAATACATTTGCGAGTATGTGAACATGGCAAAAACACAATCAGTTCTCAGACTTGGTGAAAACTGGAGCATGCTGAAAACAGATATCAAGTAGGCATGTTTACGTGCTCGATGCACTCACTACAGAGCAAGTCATGACAAGCTAAGCATACACCAATCAAGAATACACAAAATGCAAGCTATACGTGGTAAGAACAATAATATATCATGCACGGATCAACTACAACATCCTCGGCAAAATCGCTAACAAGTAGACAATCTGCCCAGATTCACGAATTAGCAAAAGTAGAGCTCGATTGACTCAAGGTAGGATGCTCCATAATTGCAAACAAAGACATGGATGGATAGAGCACTACAATATTAACAAAACATCCTTACTGATCATCCTCAAAAGAGGCACGGATCACTAGGAAACAACATGAACATATGGCAATATGAGATAAACAGGTCAAGGACTTAGTGAAAATGCTAAGTCCCTGAAATCAGCATTACCAAGTGCCTCACTTTGCAAACTTGTGCTAGTCACCACACACATCACAAAAATACATGGGTTGCACCTCTGGATAGATGGCAAAACATATAACAAAACACATGTAGAGCTCATGGGCATATCATGCACACAATAATCATGGCAAAAATGACAAATATCTAAATGGAGCAGCAGATCTGCCAATTATCTCAAATAGCACTCTTCTAACAGAATTTTGGGCATCAAGATAAACTCAAATAAAAATGATGCGATGGAATGAAATGATGTATTCTCTGAGACGAACATTTTGATATGCTATATGCCCAAAACGGAGCTATAGATGAGGAGTTACGATGCGATGAACAGGAGCAAAAAATTTGGGTTTCAGGCAAAAAGTCAACCCGATCTATTCTCAGATCCAGATCCGCACGCTTTATGAGGTTCGCCGGAGGAGCACTGTTCACCGGAGCAAGACGGGGAGGCCGCCGGAGAAGGACTTGCCGGCGACGAGGAAGAGGCGCGGGGCCGGAGCCGCGGTGGTGGTGGCCGGAGATGGAGGCGCGGCCGGCGAGGAGCGCGGGGCGGCGCCGGTGGAGAGGTGCGGTGGCGCCGGACGGGCGGCGCGGTGGCCAGCACCGGCGAGGCGGCGGGGAGAGCGGGGCGGTGCTGGGCGGAGGAAGGCCAGGCGGCTTGCGGGCGGCGCGGCCCGGCCGATGGGGGGCTTGGAGGGCCCCGCCTAGGCTGCCCCAGGCCGGCAGCGGGCGAAGTGGGCGCGGTGGCGGCGGCAAATCAGTGAGCGCCACATGGCGGTGACGGCTGGGTAGGACACGTCCGGCGCCAGCGGACGTTGTCCGGTGCGCGGAGGAAGACGAAGACTAGGGTTTGGACGGGGGAGATCCGGATTTTGAGGAGGGGGTCTATATATAGAGGTAGAGGGAGCTAGGAGAGTCCAAATGAGGTGCGGTTTTTGGCCACGCGATCGTGATCGAACGCTCTAGATGATGGAGAGAGTTTTGGTGGGTTTTGGGCCAAATTGGAGGGGTGTTGGGCTGCAACACACACGAGGCCTTTTCGGTCCCTCGATTAACCGTTGGAGCATCAAACGAAGTCCAAATGGTACGAACCTTGACAGGCGGTCTAACGGTAGTAAACCAAGGCCGCTTGGCAAGTCTCGGTCCAATCCGGAAATGTTTAATCCCCAAACACAAAAGAAAGGTAGAAATGACCACCGGAGGAGAACGAAGCGCTGGAATGCAAAACGGACAACGGGGAAAAAGCTCGAATGCATGAGATGAACGCGTATGCAAATGCAATGCACATGATGACATGATATGAGATGCATGACAACAATAACAACACACGGAGACAAAAACCCGAACCCGAGAAAATAAAATAACTTAACGCCGGAAACGGCAAGAGTTGGAGTACATATTGGGTATATTACATCCGGGGTGTTACAAATAGTTCCAAGATCTAGGATGCACTTCACTCTTTTTTAATCCATCCAAGCTGAACATGAGCACATTGAGGCAGGGGGATTCCATGTCTCCGCTTCTTTTTAATATAGTGGCAGATATGTTGAACGTGCTTATTGGCAGGGCTAAGGTGAATGGCCTAGTAGATGGTTTAGTTCCCCATCTGGTAGATGGTGGAGTATCCATTTTACAAACGCAGACGACACTATTATATTCATGGAGCATGATGTTGCAAAAGCTCGGAATATGAAATTGGTTTTATGTCTCTTCGAGCAATTATAGGGACTTAAAATAAACTTTAACAAAAGTGAGTTATTTTGCTTTGGTAGGGCCAAAGGTGAGCAAGATACTTACAGACATTTGTTCAGTTGTGAATTAGGGTCAATGCCTTTCAGCTATTTGGGCATACCTATTCATCATCGGAAATTATCCATTAAGGAGTGGAAGTGCATCGAGGATCGAATTGAAAAGAAGCTTAGTTGTTGGAAGGGCAAGTTAATGTCCTACGGTGGTAGACTAGTACTCATTAACTCAGTTCTAACGAGTATGCCGATGTTTCTATTATCGTTTTTTGAGGTGCCTAATGGGGTACGAAGGAGACTAGACTTCTTTCGATCTCGATTCTTCTGGCAGTCTGATGAGGCCAAGAAGAAACACCGCTTAACTCGCTGGGATATATTATGTCGACCTAAGGATCAGGGAGGTCTCGGTATTGAGAACCTGGAGATCAAGAATAAATGCCTTATGAGCAAATGGCTTTTTAGGCTTTCGGTAGAGACCGACGGGATGTGGGCACAAATTTTACGAAACAAATATTTACAGTCCAAAACTTTAGCACAAGTAAACATGAGGCCATCTGATTCGCCTTTCTGGAAAGGGCTAATGAGAATTAAAAATTGTATTCTTTCATAGAACCAAATTCATTGTTGGCAATGGGATGTCAACACGATTTTGGGAGGATACATGGCTGAGGGAGACGCCTTTAGCCATTCAATATCCAAGTTTATATAATATTGTCCTACGTAATTAAGGAAGATTATGTTGGCACCATATTACAATCGGTCCCTTTAAATATTCAGTTTAGGCGATCTTTGGTTGGGGAGAGATGGAATTCATGGATACATCTGGTACGAAGAGTGATGGATGTTCAATTAACCGATCAATCGGATTCATTACATTGGAGATTGACCAAAAATGGTTTGTTCACTGTCAAATCATTTTATTTGGACCTAATTAACTCTGGCCCACTCCCGAAATCCATTAATATCTAGAAAGTTAAGGTTCCCTTGCGTATAAATTTTTTTATGTGGTTCGTACACAAACAAGTGATTCTTACCAAAGACAATCTGTTAAAACGGCAATGGGTAGGCAGCTCACGATGTTGTTTTTGTGATAATAATGAAACAATACAACACCTTTTTATTGATTGTCCTTTAGCTAAATTATTGTGGCGAACAATCCATATAGCTTTCAACATTGCCCCTCCAATTAACATTGAAACGTTGTTTGGGATATGGTTAGATGGGGTAGACCGTATTACTGCGGCTCATATTCGAGTTGGAATATGTGCATTATTGTGGGCTATATGGAACTGCAGGAATAATATGATCTTTAATAGGCAACAATTTTTAAACTTATTGCAGGTTATCTTCAGAGCTACCGCATGGATCCGTACGTGGTCCTTACTCACTCCTATGGAATCCAGGAAGTCGCTGGTTACCGGGTGCAACCAATGAAAGATGGTACCACAGGTTATATTCAACCGATTTGGATGGCGGTCGCCTAACAGGATAGGAGTCTAGGTCTCTAATCCTGTTAATATCACTGGTTGTAATCTTGAGGTCTTTTATCGTTTGGTCGTCCTACTCCTTTTGCAAGCTGTAAAACTTTGAAAACTGTTTGATCTTTGAGACTTTTAATAATATGGCTGCATGCATCGTTCAGATGCAGAGGGCGGGGGCACGCCTTCTTTTAAAAAAAAGCTGAACATGAGCAGTACATGTGGCCATTAGGCTGTGCTGGTTGAAATGATGTCATCTCTCTCTCCTCCATACTTATTTAAAGCCCCTCTTCCGTTCGGAACGTTGAGCCGAACTATTTCTCCAGCTTCCAGCATACAAGAAAACTACTCATCCTATTCCCAACCTCTCTATTCTCAATCTTTTGCCTTATCTTCCGCCTGTGTGTTACTCCATCGTCCTCGCGTGATCTTCTGGTATTTTTCCTCTGAAACATAGTTCACTCGGTGTGCTTCCGATAGTCTTGATGTGCAAACTTGCTTCCTCTTGTGCCATACTGGATGAGAAGATGTAGATGAGTTGGCTTCGTCATTGTGCCTGTTTTGTTCCCTTCCTCTCTTGCTACTCTATCTTTTCAAGCAGATGAGGCCATAAGCTAGGCAGCTAGCGCCTTCTGTGTGAGAGAGCTCTCTTCAGTCCACTCTCAGATGGTTGTAGGGTTTAATTAGCTGCCGATTCATTCATTCACCTACCAAGAACCAAGGCGGAGCGCATGTCTTGGTAGCCGACTGGATGACGCGGGAGCTAATATTTAGCTCGACGTTGTTTGTGGTTGGACTGAAGGGTGCTCCCTTGCTCGCAGTTCTCATGCATAAAATGGTCTTGGAGTTTCTTGTTGAACTTTTGTTTCTTTGAACCATACTAAACGCATTTATCTAGATGTTTCAAGATGCAGCTCCAAAATAGATCTGCAGGTTGTGATCTATCTATGCCCCTTTTATTTCCTTCAAAGGAATAAACTTTTTGTGGTTTGGGCCTGTCTAAAAGGTTTCCCATCTACGGTGACCATGCTTTTCAACTGTGTGATTTACTTTGATTTGATTGTCAAGGCCTCGACTATTGGCTATCCTACATTCAAGGTTAGCATTCATGTCTTCCAAATTTAGACATTGTACCGTCAATACAATCTGGAATGCGGTCAATATTGGAGAGCTTCCTTTCCCATATGTACTTGTGGAGTCAATGTTGATCGAGATTCTCAGTGGAAGGTTACTGAGAGATTTCAAACAAGTTTCGATGCTGGTGCTGCACCTATTTTATTTTATTTTTTGATAATTTGGTTTGTGTGACTAATGAAATACAGTAGTACTACCATTTCCCCATAGTTGATACCTATCTTGATACCCTATTTTTTTTCTTTTTGCAGGGATATCTTGATATCCTATTACTAATTGTTTTACTGCTCCATATGAAATAAAGAGTTGTTCTTCTGATGCATTCAGAGATTACTATGCGAGCTGTATTTACTTTCTGGCTCTATAAAGAGTTGTTCTTCTGATGCATTCAGAGATTACTATGCGAGCTGTATTTACTTTCTGGCTCTATAAACAGTTCAG
>NC_041384.1:456761720-456803101 GCF_002162155.2 Triticum dicoccoides | reverse complement strand
CGCCATTAAGGTTAATGAACATGCAGTACTAAGTAGGAGTACTCCGTATTTGAATCCTTTGGAATTTTCTCCTGGCTATGTCCTTGGGACAAATTAAAGCCTTCCCAAGACCCCATAATTTTCATTCCCCTCATTTCATTGGTCCATCCAAGGAGTAAAGAGTTGTACTAGTACTAGACAGTATATAAAGTTAGCATTCCAGGTCGCATTTGTGCAAATTAGTTAGGAACAAATTTCTGCAGTTGTGTAAATTTGTGCATTTAATTAGGAACATATTTGTGCAGTTGAGTAAATTTCAGATTACAATTCTGTAGCGCAAATATAGCGCTGCATATCTTAAATTTGCATTTACTAGATGCAACTGACCTTGTAACTCCTCGCAAAAAAAAAAAAACAGACCTTGTAACGATATATGATTTCATTGTTTGTGTGTGGTAGCATATGGTATGAATCAAACAGTCTTGTCTGTGCGCCTCTTTCTGAAAAAAAGTTGCGTGCACACATCGACATTGCTCAATACTGTACTAGTATTACTCTGACCAGTGATCCATAGTATAGGGTACATACCTACTTTCTCTGCGAGGAGGGTACATCCCTATTTGATGTCTTTTTCGAAAAGGGGCGCTTTATTACTTAAATAATTTAATCATTACGCCCGGCCTCTGCATAATTAAGATGCGCACAGCCAAATAAGATCCTCTCACATAAAATAAAAATAAAGAGGCGAATTACAACGAAACATGTAGAGTCCGTATAACGCCTAATGTGGAGGGGGGCCAATCCTTAGATCATGCTGCCACCCATGTTGGGTAAAAGTATCCCTTGCCGTAGCCTCCAATCGTGTACATACCTCCGTAAACAAGTCTCGATTCTCCACGCGTTGTAAAGAGGACCATAAACGAAGAGTCCCGGTACATCTGTAGATAACCTGCAACAGAGAAGTACTTTTATCGTTAAAAACCTTATCATTTCTACATAGCCAAAGCGACCAAATAACGGCAAGCGCTCCCACCCTGAGAAGAGTTCTAAACATGTGATCAAGCCCATGTAACCAGTTGCCAAATACATTAGCAACACTATAGGGAGGATACAAGCCAGAAGCTATTTGGATGACTGACCATATAGAGCGAGCCAATTTGCATTGGAAAAATAAATGTTTTATTGTCTCCCCATGGTGACAAAATACACATTGCGGGCTTCCATGCCAATTCCTCTTAATAAGGTTATCTTTAGTAAGAATGACTCCGCGACGAAGATACCATGCAAAGATTTTATTCTTAAGAGGTATCTTCATCTTCCAGATCTTCTTGTTATTAACAACTGGCACATCGGACTGAATTAACGCTCTATACATAGAATCCACTGAGAATTGTCCATTTCCATGGAGGTTCCATCGGAATACATCAGACCCATGTGACAATTGCACCGTGGACAACCGTTGGAGCAGGATATTCCACGAATGGAGTCTGGGTCCAATTAAGTCTCTTCTGAACGTCACATTTGGCCGAAATGATTCCATTACCGTGGCGATAGTATCACCTTTGTGGCGCACAATGTTGTATAGAGCAGGATATTGTTTCCGGAGTGTGGCATTTCCTAGCCACTTGTCCTCCCAGAATCTAATTTCCGAGCCGTCCTTAATCGAGAAGGATCCATAGCAGAAGAAATATTTCTTCGCAGCCATTAGACCTGCCCAAAAGTGGGAATCCCCAGGCTTCCAATATACTTGGGATACCGCCTTGGAACCCACATATTTCCTCCTTAGAAGGGTTTGCCATACACCATCTTCCGTTAGTAATTTAAACAACCATTTGCCGAGGAGGGCCCTATTCTTAACCTCAAGGTCATGAATGCCCAACCCGCCTTGGTCTTTGGGATGGCAAACCACACTCCATTTAGCCAGTCGATATTTCTTTCTCTCGCTATCTTCTTGCCAAAAAAATCTTGATCGGAAGTAATCCAATCTATGTAAAACTCCTTTCGGTAACTGGAAGAAGGAAATCATATATAGTACCATATTACTAAGTACTGAATTTATGAGGACCAATCTTCCACCCAGAGACAGCAGTTTATCTTTCCAACTGCTAAGTCTTTTTTGCAGTCTCTCCTCAACGTGTTTCCATTCAACATTTGTGAGTCTCCGATAATGTATCGGTATCCTCAAATATGTGATCGGAAACTGACCCAACCCGCATCCGAATAGTTCAGCGTATAGGTGGGCCTCGTCTTGAGCCTCGCCGAAGCAAAACAATTCACTTTTATGAAAATTGATCTTTAGACCCCGAGAGTTGCTCGAATGCTGATAAAATCAGTTTCAGATTTCTTGCTTTCTCGAGGTCATGATCCATGAAGAGAATCGTATCATCAGCATATTGAAGTATAGAGAGACCACCATCAACTAGATGATTTACTACCGCATCAATTTGGCCATCAACCTTGGCACGCTCAATCATGACCGCTAGCATATCCGCCACTATATTGAATAGCATGGGCGATATCGAGTCACCCTGTCGCAATCCCTTCTTCGCTTGGAAATAGTGTCCAACATCATCATTGACCTTAATGGCAACACTACCTCCAGAAACAAAGCTATGGATCATCACGCGCCACTCTGCAGAAAATCCTTTCATTCTGAGAGTCTGTTGAAGAAAAGGCCACTTGACTTTGTCATAAGCCTTTTCAAAGTCTATTTTGAGTACCACCCCATTTAACTTTTTCCGGTGTAATTCATGGACTGTTTCATGAAGGATAACAACTCCATCTAGGATGTGTCTGCCTTGCATAAAAGCTGTCTGTGAAGGCCGAACCACATGTTCAGCAACCGAATTCAGCCTAATAGTCGCAACCTTCGTGAATATTTTAAAACTAACATTAAGGAGGCAAATAGGTCTATATTGTTGTATCCTTTCAGCCTCATTAACCTTAGGTAATAAAATAATCTCACCGAAGTTTAAGCGAAACAATTCTAGTTGGCCAGCATGTAGCTCGGTAAACAAAAGTAGGAGATCCGGTTTGATGACTTCCCAGAATTTCTGATAGAACTCAGCGGGAAAACCATCCGGACCCGGGGCTTTGTCATGCTCCATTAGGAAAACCGCCTTTCTAACTTCCTCCTCGGAGTATGGGGCTGTTAGAAGGTTGTTTTCCTCATCAGAGACCTGAGGGATGTCATCTGTTCGGGTCTCATCCATCGAGAAGTTTCCTTCCTCTGGGGCTCCGAACAGATTTTTATAATAATTAGTGATATAAGATTTAAGTTGCTCATGCCCCTCAATCACTCCCTCATCCTGTTGTAGGGAATGAATAATTTTCTTCCGGTGTCTGCCATTGGCGACTCCATGGAAATATCTAGTATTCGAATCACCTTTCAGGATAAATTGAGAGTTAGAATGTTGGTACCATTTGAGTTCCTCTTCACGCAGCATGTTAGCTATCTGTGCATTCGAATGATTCTTGATCTCGATTTCATGCTCAGATAGAGGTCTAACCTCTGCTAAAGCTTCTAATTCATCAATGATAGATGAAAGACGAAGCTTCTCCTTTTTGAGGATACCCACCGTATGCCTGGCCCAACCACTAAGGAATTTACGTAATGCATGCATTTTGTTATTCCATCTATGTATTGGGGTAGGCCCGACGACTGGTTTCTCCCACACCTCCTTGACCATGTCATGGAAGCCATCCCGAAGCAACCAGCCAAGTTCGAACTTGAACTTGCGTCTATGTTGTGGTCGTGGCAACCCAGTAGTTAGAAGAATGGGTGTGTGGTCTGATATAGCCTCGATACGAGGTAGAGCACGAACATAAACCATAGGAAATTTTGATTCCCAGTCGGTATCCATTAAAACACGATCTAGTTTCTCATATGTCGGTTCCGGAAGACTGTTCGCCCACGTGAATTGTCTTCCAATCATAGAAACCTCTCGCAAATCTAGACTGTCGATGACAGCATTGAAAAGGAAAGGCCAATGATTATCGAACCTATCGCGGCTTTTCTCATTTGGAAATCGAAGCAAGTTGAAATCCCCACCTATAAGAATGGGATAGGGATTATCTTTCGCCAGATTAACCAATTCACAAAGAAAATCGGCCTTGAACTCATCCTGGGATGCCCCATACACGGTGACGAGGGTCCATGTGAAGTTGTCGGCCTTGCTGCGAATATGGAGTTTAACGTGAAACTCACCATTCGAACTAGCCAAAACATCCATAGTTCATGTATTTACGCCAAGTAAAATGCCCCCAGAACGACCTCTAGGCGGTCGCGAAACCCAAGTAAAGTCTATCTCGCCAGAAAGACGGTTAAGCAGACTTACTGAGAAATCACGTCTCCCCGTTTCAGAGATAGCCAAAAATCAAAATTGTATTCCCTATTACATTCTGCAATGAATAAATGTTTAGCCAAGTCACGAAGACCTCTGCTATTAAAAAACATTCCATTCATGAGGAAACAATGGGAGATTTAGAACACTTTGCCCTCTTATGGGACTTACTATCTTTTTTCGAACGTGCGGTCTTTGATTTACGTCGATGTTGTAAGCTCAATCAATGAACTAAGCCCGGGTTCATCTAGACCCACGTCTGAAACCGCCCCTACTAAATGAGAGAGTAGCTGACCATCTGATGTGGCATGCAGCTCCTCCTCATCAGTACGGGAGACATAAGACTTGCTAGAAACACGTGGAGTAACTTTTAATCGATCATATTCCAAATGTTTCAAAGCGTTAGTCGAAATAGAAATCTCCTTCTGATTCTTTCCAATACTAACACCCACATTATTCAACTTAGAAATGATGGTGGTATTGGAAAAGGCTAAAAAGGATTTGGATGACGACATAATACCTCGATTGTCAAGGTTGTGTGCTGCTTTACGCCGCATAGCCTTGGCTAAGGAGTCCTCATCTGTGTTCATAGAACCATCTTCGGCAACCGTATGCCGACAAATTCGGCATGTAGGAGTCAACCCCAATTGTGGTCGTGGCGCCGGCTCTACTGCCGAAGGAGGGGATGATGGTGAAGTAGCAACCCCCTCCCCGAGAGTCTCAACCGCCGGCTCTAGCGACGAGGCCGCCGTTAGAAGTGTGTTAGGGACCGGCGTTACCTCGGGCGATGGTTGTTGCGAGTGCGTGGCTGCCGACGGAGGGGATGATGATGGTGTAGAAATCCCCTCTCCAACAGCAAGCGTCGAAGACGTGAATGTTGGTGTCGTAGCGGTCGGTGTAGAAGAGGTCGTCGTCGTCGATGATGAAGCGGCTCTGCACGGCTCCACCAGCTCCTGAACAGGGATGGTCGGGTCGGGGACGCAGCCTCCCAGGACCGGACCTCCCAAACCGTCGTGTCCGCCACCTGGACGCTTGTCGGTTGGGCGGGTGCAACCTGCATGCTGCCCGGGTGCTCGGTTGGCTGGAGTGGCATCAGCCTGAGCGCATGCATGTGGGACGGATGGGTGTTTCCCAGCTGCTCGGTCGACTGGAATGGCACCGGACATAGTGTATGCATATGAGAAGGTTGGACATGCACGTCCTTTGTATTACCCATCAGCTTGTACTGCATGGTTGGCATCCGTCCAGTTGCATGTATGTGTGTCCGATCTTTCGTGTCCTCTCGCGGCCGAGATGCCATTGGGTAGCCCGGCCACAAGATCTTCATACGCCGACGTAGATAAGCCCATGTAAAATCATGCAACATGGTCCCACCCCTTGACTCAACAGGATTTTGAATCGGTGTCGATCGCGTCTCCGTTAATCCCGCTGATCTAGGCGGGGTCGCTACTAGGCGTGGCGGAGACGTTGCAACAGCCACGAAGGAGCGGACTACGCCGGCAGCAGGAGTTGAAGACGTTGTTGGCAGGGGGACGTTGACGATGAGGTCGCTGTCGACTTGGACAAAACTGGCGGCCGAGACGCCATTGGGTAGCCCGACCACAAGGCCTTCATACGCCAACGTAGATAGGCCCATGTAAAATCATGCAATATGGGTCCACCCGTTGACTCAGCAGCATTTTGAATAGGCGTTGATCGTGTCTCCGTCAATCTCGCCGATCTGGGCGACAGAGCCGGCGCTGGAGAGCCACCGCAAACCACTGCGGGCACGTGCTTGGCCGCAGCCAAGAACTGGCCCAACACGGGCGGCGGCGTGATCCGGCGCGGCGGCAGGGGGCCTCTCCATGCGCCCATCCGAGGAGCGCGTGACACCCTCAAGCCAGACGCCGAGGATGGAGTACTCCGGCGTGGCGATGTAGTCGTCGTTGATCCAATCGGTGGTGTATCCCTTGACTGATCCTTCGTCCCATCTTCCATGGCATCGATCTGAACCCTGCAAGACATCAACTCCATACCTGCGTGGCCTGAGGTAGTCTCCGACGGCGAGGACGATTGTCTCTCCCAGAACCGAGACGCCGGGGTTTGAAACCCGGCATCCTCCCAAAATTCTTGCATGATCTCGGCCTCCGTCTTCCTTCTCCGGCGAACCACCGGGGTCCACTCTGTAGATGTCTCATCATCGGCTAGCACATCCATCGCCATCCTGATCCCAACAGCCGGCCCGCCCTCCTCATCGGAAGATCCATAATCCGAGCCAAGGCATGAGAACCGAGATCCAATGGAACCCCTGGCTTGTAGGACGACGCCGGTGAGGGCACGGTAGGCCGGATCGCCAGTGTTAGGCGGCACCCGCGAGTCTCCATCCCACCTCGAGCAGCGTGAGTCTCCATCCCATCCTATTTGATGTCTGCCTCTAGGGCTCTGGTACACCGGCCAGTCTCCTCGTCCGGACATCTTCAACGCACACCCACAAACCGCCAGCAATGGTCTGGACTGCACGGTCTAAACATATTTTGTCATCCAACGCAGTCCTACGGCGGTCTGGACTTATTTTTCCCGTAAACCGGAAGCAAATTGGGGGGCTATGAGAGGTCCGAACCGCTGCACCGCCCGTTTCTGACTGCCTTGGACCACTTGCACCCTTCTCCCTCGCCCACGCCCTTTCCTACCGGAAGCAGTCAGTGCCACTCCAGTTCCGCATTCATGTCGACCCAGAGCGGATGCGACCTCTCACGTCGCTCCGGCATTGAAGCGGCGCGACGGCCGAGAGTGCCGCCTGCACCGCTTCCCGGTGCATCTAACTGCTTCGTGTTCAAACAACAGCTAGTCCGTCCACCTATCTACATTAAACATGTGCGGATTCGAGGAACCTGCTCCTATGCCACCCGTTCATCCATCTGCTGCCAATCGTTAACCACCTCCGATTGCCCTGTCATCTGGCCACTATTTAAACTCCAGCCTCGGTCATAGCCGTGTCCATCCTCCTGCTCTCCCTTTCTCCTCTCTGCACCATGCTTGTCATGGCCTCTCCTCGATCTCGAAAGCCATTTGAGACAGTCTCTCCCCGAGCAGAAGGAGATCGCCGTCGTTGCAGCCGGTTGACAGGACGGCCGGCAGGCAGAGGCCAGTGTTGTGGATGCCCCAATGGAGGAGGCAACATACGACGAGCCAACGCCACCCTCCTCGCCAGTCCATGCTGGCATCACCATGGGTGAGGCACGTGCTCACTACATCGATATGGTGTTGGCCGAGCAGGAAGTTGCGTTCCAACAGGCGCAGGTCGACTAGGAGTACAACCTCTGCCTCCTCGAGGAGCACCGACGCGCGAAGGAACAACTCGGCGCCAACACAGCCATCGCGTCAACACATGGACGTGGCCGAGCAAGAGACGCTACTCGACTCGTATCGCTCCGTCCGTGACATCCGCCACGATCGCTGGCGATACCATCTCCATCGGGTGGAGTTAGAAGCCATCTTCAAGGAGATCGACGAGCAGGCGGATGAAGTCTACGTAAAGAGCGAGGACGAGGACAACGTCGCTGAAGGAAATATGCCCTAGAGGCAATAATAAAGTTGTTATTTATATTTCCTTATATCATGATAAATGTTTATTATTCATGCTAGAGTTGTATTAACTGGAAACTTAGTACATGTGTGAATACATAGACAAACAGAGTGTCCCTAGTATGCCTCTACTTGACTAGCTCGTTAATCAAAGATGGTTAAGTTTCCTAGCCATGGACATGTGTTGACATTTGATGAACGAGATCACATCATTAGAGAATGATGTGATGGACAAGACACATCCGTTAGATTAGCACTATGATCGTTTAGTTTATTGCTATTGCTTTCTTCATGACTTATACATGTTCCTCATACTATGAGATTATGCAAATCCCGAATACCGGAGGAACACCTTGTGTGTTATCAAACGTCACAACGTAACTGGGTGATTATAAAGATGCTCTACAGGTGTCTCCGATGGTGTTTGTTGAGTTGGCATAGATTGAGATTAGGATTTGTCACTCCATGTGTCGGAGAGGTGTCTCTGGGCCCTCTCGGTAATGCACGCCATTATGAGCCTTGCAAGCAATGTTACTAATGAGTTAGTCATGGTATGATGCATTACGGAACGAGTAAAGAGACTTGCCGATGACAAAAATGAACTAGGCATGATGATACCGACGATCGAATCTCGAGCAAGTAACATACGGATGAAAAAGGGGAGAGCGTATGTTGTTGTGCGGTTTGACCGATAAAGATCTTCGTAGAATATGTAGGAACCAATGTGAGCATTCAGGTTCCGCTATTGGTTATTGACCTGAGATGTGTCTCGTCATGTCTACATAGTTCTCGAACTCGTAGGGTCCTAACGCTTAACGTTCGATGACGATATATATTATGAGTTATGTGATTTGATGTACCGAAGGTTGTTCAGAGTCCCGGATGTGATCACGGACATGACGAGGAGTCTCGAAATGGTCAAGACATAAAGATTCATATATTGGAAGGCTACATTCGGACACCAGAATGATTGGGGTCATTTCGGATAAGTTTCGGAGTACCGGGGGTTACCGGAACCCCCTCCGGGAAGTTATTGGGCCTCATGTGCCTAATGGCGAAAGAGAGGAGGTAGGCCAAGGTGTGGCTCACGCCCCTCCTAGCCCAAAACGAATTGGACTAGGGCTAGTGGGGCCGGCCCCCCCTTTTCTTCTCTTCTTCCTCTCCTTCCTTCTTGTCCTACTTTGACTAGGAAAGGGGGGAACCCTACTCCTACTAGGAGTAGGAATCCCCCCCTTGGGCGCACCCCTTGAGGCCGGCCCTCCTCCTCCTCCCCTCCTTTATATACGGGGGACAGGGGCACCCCATAGACACACAAGTTGATCTTTAGCCGTGTGTGGTGCCCCCTCCACAATTTCCACCTCGGTCATATTGTCGTAGTGCTTAGGCGAAGCCCTACGTCGGTAACTTCATCATCACCGCCAACACGCCGTCGTGCTGACGCAAGTCACCCTCGGCCTCAGCTGGATCAAGAGTATGAGGGACGCCACAGAGCTAAATGTGTGCAGATCACAAAGGTGCCATGCGTTCGGTATTTGATCGATTGGATCGCGAAGACGCTCGACTACATCAACCACGTTACTTAACACTTCCGCTTTCGGTCTACGAGGGTACGTAGACACACTCTCCCCTCTCGTTGCTATGCATCTCCTAGATAGATCTTATGTGATCGTAGGAATTTTTTTTGAAATATTGTGTTCCCCAACGGTGGTATCAGAGTCAGATCTATGCGTAGATGTTATATGCATGAGTAGAAGACAAATAGTTGTGGGTGATAATAGTCATACTGCTTACCAACATGTCATACTTTGATTCGGCGGTATTGTTGGATGAAGCGGCCCAGACCGACATTACATGGCCGCGTTCATGAGACTAGTTCTACCGACGTGTTGCGCACACAGGTGGCTAGTGGGTGTTTGTTTCTCCAGCTTTAGTTGAATAGAGTGTGACTACGCCCGGTCCTTGTTGAAGGTTAAAACAACACACTTGACGAAAAATCGTTGTGGTTTTTGATGCGTAGGTAAAAACGATTCTTGCTAAGCCCGTAGCAGCCATGTAAAACTTGCAACAACAAAGTAGAGGGTGTCTAACTTTTTTTGCAGGGCATGTTGTGATGTGATATGGTCAAGACGTGATTATATAAATTCTTGTATGAGATGATCATGTTTTGTAACAAAGTTATCAGGAACTAGTAGGAGCCATATGGTTGTCGCTTTATTGTATGAAATGCAATCGCCATGTAATTGCTTTACTTTATCACTAAGCGGTAGCGATAGTAGTGGAAGCAATAGTTGGCGAGACGACAACGACGCTACGATGGAGATCAAGGTGTCAAGCCGGTGACGATGGTGATCATGACAGTGCTTTGAAGATGGAGATCTAAGGCACAAGATGATGATGGTCATATCATATCACTTATATTGATTGCATGTGATGTTTATCTTTTATGCGTCTTATTTTGCTTAGTACGGCGGTAGCATTATAAGATGACCCTCACTAAATTTCAAGGTATAAGTGTTCTCCTTGAGTATGCACCATTGCTACAGTTCGTCATGCCGAGACACCACGTGATGATCGGGTGTGATAAGCTCTACGTTCACATACAACGGGTGCAAGCCAGTTTTGCACATGCGGAATACTCAGGTTAAACTTGACGAGCCTAGCATATGCAGATATGGCCTCGGAACACTGAGACCGAAAGGTCGAGCGTGAATCATATAGTAGATATGATCAACATAGTGATGTTCACCATTGAAAACTTCTCCATCTCACGAGATGATCAGACGTGGTTTAGTTGATGTGGATCACGTGATCATTTAGATGACTAGAGGGATGTCTATCTAAGTGGGAGTTCTTAAGTAATATGATTAACTGAACTTTAATTTATCATGAACTTAGTACCTTATAGTATTTGCATATCTATGTTATAGATCAATAGCTCGCGTATAGCTCCCTTGTTTTATTTTTAATATGTTCCTAGAGAAAACTAAGTTGAAAGATGATAGTAGCAATGATGCGGACTGGATCCGTGACCTGAGGATTATCATCGTTGCTGCATAGAAGAATTATGTCCTTGATGCACCGCTAAGTGACGGACCTATTGCAGGAGCAGATGCAGACGTTATGAATGTTTGAGAAGCTCGGTATGATGACTACTTGATAGTTTAGTGCACCATGCTTTATGGCTTAGAACCGGGATTTCAAAAACGTTTTGAACGCCACAGAGCATATGAGATGTTCCAAGAGTTAAAATTGGTATTTCAGACTCATGCCCGAGTCGGGAGGTATGAGACCTCTGACAAGTATTTTTGCTTACAAGATGGAGGAGAATAGCTCAACCAGTGAACATGTGCTTAGAATGTCTGAGTACAATAATTTCTTGAATCAATTGGGAGTTAATCTTCTAGATAAGATAGTGATTAACAGAGTTCTCTAGTCACTATCACCAAGTTAATGGAACTTCATGATGAACTATAATATGCAAGGGATGACGAAAAAGATTCCCCGAACTCTTCACGATGCTGAAATCGGTGAAGGTAGAAATCAAGAAAAGCATCAAGTGTTGATGGTTGACAAGACCATTAGTTTCAAGTAAAAGGGCAAGGGAAAGAAAGGGAACTTCAAGAAGAATGACAAGCGAGTTGTCACTCCCATAAAGAAGCCCAAAGCTAGACCAAAGCCTGAAACTAAGTGCTTCTACTGCAAAGGGACTGGTCACTAGAAGCGGAACTGCCCCAAGTATTTGGCGGATAAGAAGGATGGCAAAGTAAACAAAAGTATATATGATATACATGTTATTGATGTGTACTTTACTAGTGTTCATAGTAACCCCTGGGTATTTGATACTGGTTCAGTTCCTATGATTAGTAACTTGAAACAAGAGTTACAAAATGAACAAAGACTAGTTGAGAGCAAGGTGACGATGTGTGTTGGAAGTGATTCCAAGGTTGATAAGATCACCATCACACGCTCCCTTTACCTTCGGGATTAGTGTTGAACCTAAAACAAATGTTATTTGGTGTTTGCTTGAGCATAATATGACTGGATCATGTTTATTGCAATACGACTATTCATTTAAGTCAAAGAATAATTGTTATTCTATTTACATGAATAAAACCTACTGTGGTCATACACCTAAGGTGAATGGTTTATTGAATCTTGATCGTAGTGATACACATATTCATAATATTGAAGCCAAAAGATGCAAAGTTAATAATGATAGTGGAACATATTTGTGGCACTGCCGTTTAGGTCATATTGGTGTAAAGCGCATGAAGAAACTCCATGCGGATGGACTTTTGGAATCACTTGATTATGAATCACTTGATACTTGCGAACCATGCCTCATCGGCAAGATGACTAAGACTCCGTTCTCCAAAACAATGGAGTGAGCAACAGACTTAGTAGAAATAATACATACTGATGTATGCGATCCAATGAGTGTTGAGGCTCGCGGCGGGGATCGTTATTTTCTGACCTTCACGTTTGAAAAGTTCAGAGAATTTCAGAGTGAAGTGGAGAATCATCATAACAAGAAAATAAAGTTTCTACGATATGATCGCCGGGACGAAATATTTGAGTTACGAGTTTGACCTTCAGTTGAAACAATGTCGAATAGTTTCGCAACTCACGCCACCTGGAACACCACAGCGTAATGGTGTGTCTGAATGTCGTAACCGTACTTTATTAGATATGGTGCGATCTATGATGCCTCTTACCTATTTACCACTATCATTGTGGGGTTATGCATTAGAGATAGCTGCATTCACGTTAAATAGGGCACCATCTAAAAATCCATTGAGACGACACCGTATGAACTGTGGTTTAGCAAGAAACCTAAGCTGTCGTTTCTTAAAGTTTGGGGTTGCAATACTTATGTGAAAATTTTCAGCCTGATAAGGTCAAACCCAAATTGGATAAGTGCGTCTTCATAGGATACCCAAAAGAAACTGTTGGGTACACCTTCTATCACAGATCCGAAGGCAAGATCTTTGTTGCTAAGATTCCTAGAGAAGGAGTTTCTCTCGAAAGAAGTGAGTGGGAGGAAAGTAGAACTTGATGAGGTAATTGTACCTTCTCTCCAAATGGAAAGTAGCTCATCACTGAAATCAGTTCCAGTGATGCCTACACCAGTTAGTGAGGAAGTTAATGATGATGATCATGAAACTTCAGATCAAGTTACTACTGAACCTCGTAAGTCAACCGGAGTACGTTCCGCGCCAGAGTGGTACGGTAATCCTATTCTGGAAGTCATGTTACCAGACCATGACGAACCTACGAACTATGAGGAAGCAATGATGAGCCCAGATTCTGTGAAATGGCTTAAGGCCATGAAATCTCAGATAGGATCCATGTATGAGAACAAAGTATGGACTTTGATTGACTTCCGTGATGATCGGTGAGCCATTTAGAATAAATGTATCTTCAAGAGGAAGACGAACGCTGATAGTAGTGTTACTATCTACAAAGCTCGAATTGTCGCAAATGGTTTTCAACAAATTCAAGGTGTTGACTACGATGAGATTTTCTCACTTGTATCGATGCTTAAAAGTCTGTCTGAATCATGTTAGCAGTTGCCGCATTTTATGAAATCTGGCAAATGGATATCAAAACTACATTCCTTAATGGATTTATTAAAGAAGAGTTGTATATGATGCAAACAGAAGGTTTTGTCAATCCTAAAGGTACTAACAAAGTGTGCAGGCTCCAGCGATCCATCTATGGACTGGTGCAAGCATCTCGGAGTTGGAATATATGCTTTGATGAGTTTATCAAAGCATATAGTTTTATACAGACTTTTGGAGAAGCCTGTATTTACAAGAAAGTGAGTGTGAGCTCTGTAGCATTTCTGATATTATATGTGAATGACATATTGTTGATCAGAAATGATACTGAATTTCTGGATAGCATAAAAGGATACTTGAATAAGAATTTTTCAATGAAAGACCTCGGTGAAGCTGCTTACATATTGGGCATCAAGATCTACAAATATAGATCAAGACGCTTGATAAATTTTTCAATGAGTACATACCTTGACATGTTTTTGAAGTAGTTCAAAATGGAACGGTCAAAGAAGGAGTTCTTGCATGTGTTGCAAGGTGTGAAGTTGAGTAAAGACTCAAAAGCCGACCACGACACAAAATAGAAAGAGAATGAAAAGTCATTCCCTATGCCTCAGTCATAGGTGCTATAAAATATGTTATGTTGTGTACCAGACCTATAGTATTCCTTATCATGATTTTGGCAAGGGAGTACAATAGTGATCTAGGAGTAGATCACTGGAGAGAGTGTTCAAAATTATCCTTAGAGGACTAAGGAAATATTTCTCGGTTATGGAGGTGATAAAAGAGTGTTGGAAATATGCCCTAGAGACAACAATAAAATGATTATTATATTTCCTTGTTCATGATAATTGTCTATTATTCATGCTATAATTGTATTATCCGGAAATCGTAATACATGTGTGAATACGTAGACCACAATGTGTCCCTAGTGAGCCTCTAGTTGACTAGCTCGTTGATCAACAGATAGTCATGGTTTCCTGGTTACAGACATGGGGATGTCATTGATAATGGGATCACATCATTAGGAGAATGATGTGATGGACAAGACCCAACCCTAAGCTTAGCTCAAAGATCGTGTAGTTCGTTTGCTGTAGCTTTTCTGAATGTCAAGTATCATTTCCTTAGACCATGAGATTGTGCAACTCCTGGATACCGTAGGAGTGCTTTGGGTGTGCCAAACATCACAACGTAATTGGGTGACTATAAAGGTACATTACCGGTGTCTCCGAAAGTGTCTGTTGGGTTGGCACGAATCGAGACTGGGATTTGTCACTCCGTATGACGGAGAGGTATCTCTAGGCCCACTCGGTAATGCATCATCATAAAGAGCTCAAAGTGATCAAGTGGTTGATCACGGGATCATGCATTACGGTACGAGTAAAGTGACTTGCCAGTAACGAGACTGAACAAGGTATTGGGATACCGACGATCGAGTCTCGGGCAAGTAACGTACCGATTGACAAAGGGAATTGTATACGGGGTTGCTTGAATCCTCGACATCGTGGTTCATCGATGAGATCATCGAGGAGCATGTGGGAGCCAACATGGGTATCCAGATCCCGCTGTTGGTTATTGGCCGGAGAGCCGTCTCGATCATGTCTACGTGTCTCCCGAACCCGTAGGGTCTACACACTTAAGGTTCGGTGACGCTAGGGTTGTAGAGATATGAGTATGCAGTAATCCGAAAGTTGTTCGGAGTCCCGGATGAGATCCTGGACGTCACGAGGAGTTCCGGAATGGTCCGGAGGTGAAGAATTATATAAAGGAAGTGTAGTTTCAGCCATCGGGAAAGATTCGGAGTCACCGGTATTGTACCGGGACCACCGGATGGGTCCCGGGGGTCCACCGGGTGGGGCCACCCATCTCGGAGGGCCCCATGGGCTGAAGTGGGGAGGGGAACCAGCCCATAGTGGGCTGGTGCGCCCCCCCCCCCTTGGGCCCCCCTGTGCCTAGGGTTGGAAACCCTAGGGTGGGGGCGCCTCCACTTGCCTTGGGGGGCACTCCACCCCCCTTGGCCGCCGCCCCCCCTTGGGAGATCCCATCTCCAGGGCCAGCGCCCCCCCTAGGGGCCTATATAAAGGGGGGAGGGAGGGCAGCCGCACCTAAAGTCTTGGCGCCTCCCTCTCCCCTGCTACACCTCTCCCTCTCGTAGAAGCTCGGCGAAGCCCTGCTGCGATCACTGCTGCATCCACCACCACGCTGTCGTGCTGCTGGATCTTCATCAACCTCTCCTTACCCCTTGCTGGATCAAGAAGGAGGAGACGTCATCCGCTCCATACGTGTGTTGAACGCGGAGGTGTCGTCCGTTCGGCACTTGGTCATCGGTAATTTGCATCACGGCGAGTATGACTCCATCATCCCCGTTCTCTTGAACGCTTCCGCTCGCGATCTACAAGGGTATGTAGATGCACTCTCCTCTCGTTGCTAGTTGACTCCATAGATTGATCTTGGTGAAACGTAAGAAAAAAATTTGTTTTCTGCAACGTACCCCAGCAATGGCATCATGAGCTAGGTCTATGCGTAGTTACTATGCACGAGGAGAACACAAAGTAGTTGTGAGCGTCGATATTGTCAATTTGCTTGCCGTTACTAGTCTTATCTTGATTCAGCGGCATCGTGGGATGATGCGGCCCGGACCAACCTTACACGTACGCTTACGTGAGACCGGTTCCACCGACTGACATGCACTAGTTGCATAAGGTGGCTGGCGGGTGTCTGTCTCTCCCACTTTAGTCGGATCGGATTCGATGAACAGGGTCCTTATGAAGGGTAAATAGAAATTGGTAATTCACGTTGTGGTTTTGGCGTAGGTAAGAAACATTCTTGCTAGAACCCTATTGCAGCCACGTAAAACTTGCAACAACAATTAGAGGACGTCTAACTTGTTTTTGCAGCAAGTGTCACGTGATGTGATATGGCCAAAGTTGTGATGAATGATGAATGATATATATGTGATGTATGAGATCATGTTCTTGTAATAGGAATCACGACTTGCATGTCGATGAGTATGACAACCGGTAGGAGCCATAGGAGTTGTCTTTATTTTTTGTATGACCTGCGTGTCATTGAGAAACGCCATGTAAATTACTTTACTTTATTGCTAAAAGTGTTAGCCATAGTAGTAGAAGTAATAGTTGGCGAGAAACTTCATGGAGACACGATGATGGAGATCATGATGATGGATATCATGGTGTCATGCCGGTGACAAGATGATCATGGAGCCCCAAGATGGAGATCAATGGAGCTATATGATATTGGCCATATCATGTCACTATTATTTGATTGCATGTGATGTTTATCATGTTTTTGCATCTTGTTTACTTAGAATGACGGTAGTAAATAAGATGATCCCTCATAATAATTTCAAGAAAGTGTTCCCCCTAACTATGCGCCGTTGCGACAGTTCGTTGTTTCGAAGCACCATGTGATGATCGGGTGTGATAGATTCCAACGTTCACATACAACGGGTGTAAGACAGATTTACACACGCAATACACTTAGTTGACTTGACGAGCCTAGCATGTACAGACATGGCCTCGAAACACAGAAGACTGAAAGGTCGAGCATGTGTCGTATAGAAGATACGATCAACATGAAGATGTTCACCGATGTTGACTAGTCCGTCTCACATGATGATCGGACACGGCCTAGTCAACTTGGATTATGTTATACTTAGATGACTGGAGGGATGTCTATCTAAGTGGGATTTCATTGAATAATTTGATTAGATGAACTTAATTATCATGAACTTAGTCTAAAATCTTTACAATATGTCTTGTAGATCAAATGGCCAACGTTGTCCTCAACTTCAACGCGTTCCTAGAGAAAACCAAGCTGAAAGATGATGGCAGCAACTATACGGACTGGGTCCAAAACCTGAGGATCATCCTCATAGCTGCCAAGAAAGATTATGTCCTAGAAGCACCGCTAGGTGACGCACCCGTCCCACAGAACCAAGACGTTATGAACGCTTGGCAGACACGTGCTGATGATTACTCCCTCGTTCAGTGCGGCATGCTTTACAGCTTAGAACCGGGGCTCCAAAAGCGTTTTGAGCGACACAGAGCATATGAGATGTCCGAAGAGTTGAAAATGGTTTTCCAAGCTCATGCCCGGGTCAAGAGATATGAAGTCTCCGACAAGTTCTTCAGCTGTAAGATGGAGGAAAATAGTTCTGTCAGTGAGCACATACTCAAAATGTCTGGGTTGCATAACCGCTTGACTCAGCTGGGAGTTAATCTCCCGAATGACGCGATCATTGACAGAATCCTTCAGTCGCTTCCACCGAGCTACAAGAGCTTTGTGATGAACTTCAATATGCAGGGGATGGAAAAGACCATTCCTGAAGTATTTGCAATGCTGAAATCAGCAGAGGTAGAAGTCAAAAAGAAACATCAAGTGTTGATGGTGAATAAAACCACTAAGTTCAAGAAAGGCAAGGGTAAGAAGAATTTCAAGAAGGACGGTAAGGGAGTTGCCGCACCCCGTAAGCAAGCTGCCGGGAAGAAGCCAAAGAATGGACCCAAGCCCGAGACTGGGTGTTTTTATTGCAAGGGAAGTGGTCACTGGAAGCGGAACTGCCCCAAATACTTAGCGGACAAGAAGGCTGGCATCACAAAAGGTATATGTGATATACATGTAATTGATGTGTACCTTACCAGTACTCGTAGTAGCTCCTGGGTATTTGATACCGGTGCGGTTGCTCACATTTGTAACTCAAAGCAGAAGCTGCGGAATAAGCGGAGACTGGCGAAGGACGAGGTGACGATGCGCGTCGGGAATGGTTCCAAGGTCGATGTGATCGCCATCGGCACGCTGCCTCTACATTTACCTACGGGATTAGTTTTAAACCTCAATAATTGTTATTTAGTGCCAGCTTTGAGCATGAACATTGTATCAGGATCTCGTTTAATTCGAGATGGCTACTCATTTAAATCCGAGAATAATGGTTGTTCTATTTATATGAGAGATATGTTTTATGGTCATGCTCCGATGGTGAATGGTTTATTCTTAATGAATCTCGAGCGTAATGCTACACATATTCATAGTGTGAATACCAAAAGATGTAAGGTTGATAATGATAGTCCCACATACTTGTGGCACTGCCGCCTTGGTCACATAGGTGTCAAACGCATGAAGAAGCTCCATGCAGATGGACTTTTAGAGTCTCTTGATTACGAATCATTTGACACGTGCGAACCATGCCTCATGGGTAAAATGACCAAGACTCCGTTCTCAGGAACAATGGAGCGAGCAACCAACTTATTGGAAATCATACATACTGATGTGTGCGGTCCAATGAGTGTTGAGGCTCGCGGTGGCTATCATTATGTTCTCACCCTCACTGATGACTTGAGTATATATGGGTATGTCTACTTAATGAAACACAAGTCTGAGACCTTTGAAAAGTTCAAGGAATTTCAGAGTGAGGTTGAGAATCAACATGACAGGAAAATCAAGTTCTTGCGATCAGATCGTGGGGAGAATACTTGAGTCACGAATTTGGCACACACTTAAGAAAATGTGGAATAGTTTCACAACTCACGTCGCCTGGAACACCTCGGCATAATGGTGTGTCCGAATGTCGTAATCGCACTCTATTAGATATGGTGCGATCTATGATGTCTCTTACCGATTTACCGCTATCATTTTGGGGCTATGCTTTAGAGACTACCGCATTCACTTTAAATAGGGCTCCGACAAAATCCGTTGAGACGACACCATATGAATTATGGTTTGGGAAGAAACCTAAGCTATCGTTTCTAAAAGTTTGGGGATGCGATGCTTATGTCAAGAAACTTCAACCTGAAAAGCTCGAACCCAAGTCGGAAAAATGCGTCATCATAGGATACCCTAAGGAAACCATTGGGTATACCTTCTACCTCAGATCCGAAGGCAAGATCTTCGTTGCCAAGAATGGATCCTTTCTAGAGAAGGAGTTTCTCTCGAAAGAAGTAAGTGGGAGGAAAGTAGAGCTTGATGAAGTACTGCCTCTTGAAGCAGAGAGTAGCGCAGCTCAGGAAAATGTTCATGTGGTGCCTGCACCGATTAGAGAGGAAGTTAATGATGGTGATCAAGATACTTCGGATCAAGCTCCTACTGAACTTCGTAGGTCCACAAGGACACGTTCTGCACCAGAGTGGTACGGCAACCCTGTCTTGGAAATCATGTTGTTAGACAACGGTGAACCTTCGAACTATGAAGAAGCGATGGCGGGCCTAGATTCCAATAAATGGTTGGAAGCCATGAAATCCGAGATAGGATCCATGTATGAAAATGAAGTATGGACTTTGACTGACTTGCCCGTTGATCGGCGAGCCATAGAAAATAAATGGATCTTTAAGAAGAAGACATACGCGGATGGTAATGTGACCATCTATAAAGCTCGGCTTGTCACTAAGGGTTATCGACAAGTTCAAGGGGTTGACTACGATGAGACTTTCTCACCCGTAGCGAAGCTGAAGTCCGTCCGAATCATGTTAGCAATTGCTGCATTCTATGATTATGAGATATGGCAAATGGACGTCAAAACGGCATTCCTTAATGGTTTCCTTAAGGAAGAATTGTATATGATGCAGCCGGAAGGTTTTGTCGATCCTAAGAATGCTGACAAGGTGTGCAAGATCCAACACTCGATTTATGGGCTGGTGCAAGCATCTCAGAGTTGGAACATTCGCTTTGATGAGATGATCAAAGCGTTTGGGTTTATGCAGACTTACGGAGAAGCCTGCGTTTACAAGAAAGTGAGTGGGAGCTCTGTAGCATTTCTCATATTATATGTAGATGACATACTTTTGATGGGAAATGATATAGAACTTTTGGACAGCATTAAGGCCTACTTGAATAAGAGTTTTTCAATGAAGGACCTTGGAGAAGCTGCTTATATATTAGGCATCAATATCTATAGAGATAGATCAAGACGCCTCATAGGTCTTTCACAAAGCACATACCTTGATAAGATATTGAAGAAGTTCAATATGGATCAGTCTAAGAAGGGGTTCTTGCCTGTGTTGCAAGGTGTGAAATTGAGCTTAGCTCAATGTCCAACCACGGCAGAAGATATAGAAGAGATGAGTGTCATCCCCTATGCCTCGGCCATAGGGTCTATTATGTATGCCATGCTGTGTACCAGACCTGATGTAAACCTTGCCGTAAGTTTGGTAGGAAGGTACCAAAGCAATCCTGGCAAGGAACACTGGACAGCGGTCAAGAATATCCTGAAGTACCTTAAAAGGACTAAGGACATGTTTCTCATTTATGGAGGTGACGAAGAGCTCGTCGTAAAGGGTTACGTCGACGCTAGCTTCGACACAGATCTGGATGACTCTAAGTCACAAACCGGATACGTGTATATTTTGAATGGTGGGGCAGTAAGCTGGTGCAGTTGCAAGCAAAGCATTGTGGCGGGATCTACATGTGAAGCGGAGTACATGGCAGCCTCGGAGGCAGCACACGAAGAAGTCTGGGTGAAGGAGTTCATTACCGACCTAGGAGTCATACCCAATGCGTCGGGGCCGATGACTCTCTTCTGTGACAACACTAGAGCTATTGCCCTTGCCAAGGAGCCCAGGTTTCACAGGAAGACCAGGCATCTCAAGCGTCGCTTCAACTCCATTCGTGAAAGTGTTCAGAAATAGAAATTTGTAAAGTACATACGGACCTAAATGTAGCAGATCCGTTGACCAAACCTCTCCCTAGAGCAAAACATGATCAACACCAGAATTCCATGGGTGTTCGAGTCATCACAATGTAACTAGATGATTGACTCTAGTGCAAGTGGGAGACTGTTGGAAATATGCCCTAGAGGCAATAATAAAATGATTATTATATTTCCTTGTTCATGATAATTGTCTATTATTCATGCTATAATTGTATTATCCGGAAATCGTAATACATGTGTGAATACGTAGACCACAATGTGTCCCTAGTGAGCCTCTAGTTGACTAGCTCGTTGATCAACAGATAGTCATGGTTTCCTGGCTATAGACATGGGGATGTCATTGATAACGGGATCACACCATTAGGAGAATGATGTGATGGACAAGACCCAACCCTAAGCTTAGCTCAAAGATCGTGTAGTTCGTTTGTTGTAGATTTTCTGAATGTCAAGTATCATTTCCTTAGACCATGAGATTGCGCAACTCCCGGATACCGTAGGAGTGCTTTGGGTGTGCCAAACATCACAACGTAACTGGGTGACTATAAAGGTACATTACAGGTGTCTCCGAAAGTGTCTGTTGGGTTGGCACGAATCGAGACTGGGATTTGTCACTTCGTATGACGGAGAGGTATCTCTAGGCCCACTCGGTAATGCATCATCATAATGAGCTCAAAGTGATCAAGTGGTTGATCACGGGATCACGCATTACGGTACGAGTAAAGTGACTTGCCGGTAACGAGACTGAACAAGGTATTGGGATACCGACGATCGAGTCTCGGGCAAGTAACGTACCAATTGACAAAGGGAATTGTATACGGGGTTGCTTGAATCCTCGACATCGTGGTTCATCCGATGAGATCATCGAGGAGCATGTGGGAGCCAACATGGGTATCCAGATCCCGCTGTTGGTTATTGGCCGGAGAGCCGTCTCGGTCATGTTTACGTGTCTCCCGAACCCGTAGGGTCTACACACTTAAGGTTCGGTGATGTTAGGGTTGTAGAGATATGAGTATGCAGTAATCCAAAAGTTGTTCGGAGTCCCGGATGAGATCCTGGACGTCACGAGGAGTTCCGGAATGGTCCGGAGGTGAAGAATTATATATAGGAAGTGTAGTTTCAGCCATCGGGAAAGATTCGGGGTCACCGATATTGTACCGGGACCACCGGATGGGTCCCGAGGATCCACCGGGTGGGGCCACCCATCCCGGAGGGCCCCATGGGCTGAAGTGGAGAGGGGAACCATCCCATAGTGGGGTGGTGCGCTCCCCCCCCCTTGGGCCCCCTAGGCCTAGGGTTGGAAACCCTAGGGTGGGGGCGCCTCTACTTGCCTTGGGGGGCACTCCACCCCCCTTGGCCGCCGCCCCCCCTTGGGAGATCCCATCTCCAGGGCTGGCACCCCCCCAAGGGGCCTATATAAAGGGGGGAGGGAGGGCAGCCGCACCTAAAGTCTTGGCGCCTCCCTCTCCCCTGCTACACCTCTCCCTCTCGTAGAAGCTCGGCGAAGCCCTGCTGGGATCACTGCTGCATCCACCACCACGCCGTTGTGCTGCTGGATCTTCATCAACCTCTCCTTCCCCCTTGCTGGATCAAGAAGGAGGAGACGTCATCCGCTCCATACGTGTGTTGAACGCGGAGGTGCCGTCCGTTCGGCACTTGGTCATCGGTGATTTGGAACTCCATCATCCCCGTTCTCTTGAACGCTTCCGCTCGCGATCTACAAGGGTATGTAGATGCACTCTCCTCTCGTTGCTAGTTGACTCCATAGATTGATCTTGGTGAAACATAAGAAAAAAATTTGTTTTCTGCAACGTTCCCCAAGAAAGAGTTCGTCGTGAAGAGTTACGTCGATGCAAGATTTTGACACCGATCTAGATGACTCTAAGTCTCAATCTATATACATATTGAAAGTGGGAGCAATTAGCTAGTGTAGCTCCGTGCAGAGTATTGTAGACATGGAAATTTGCAAAATACATACAGATCTGAATGTTGCAGACCCGTAGACTAAACTTCTCTCACAAGCAAAACATGATCACTCTTTGGGTGTTAATCACATAGCGATGTGAACTAGATTATTGACTCTAGTAAACCCTTTGCATATTAGTCACATGAAGATGTGAACTAATCACATAAAGATGTGAACTATTGGTGTGAAATCACATGACGATGTGAACTAGATTATTGACTCTAGTGCAAGTGGGAGACTGAAGGAAATATGCCCTAGAGGCAATAATAAAGTTGTTATTTATATATCATGATAAATGTTTATTATTCATGCTAGAATTGTATTAACCGAAAACTTAGTACATGTGTGAATACATAGACAAACAGAGTGTCCCTAGTATGTCTCTACTTGACTAGCTCGTTAATCAAAGATGGTTAAGTTTCCTAGCCATGGACATGTGTTGACATTTGATGAACGGGATCACATCATTAGAAAATGATGTGATGGACAAGACCCATCTGTTAGCTTAGCACTATGATCGTTTAGTTTATTGCTACTGCTTTCTTCATGACTTGTACATGTTCCTCAGACTATGAGATTATGCAACTCCCGAATACCGGAGGAACACCTTGTGTGCTATCAAACGTTACAATGTAACTGGGTGATTATAAAGATGCTCTACAGGTGTCTCCGATGGTGTTTGTTGAGTTGGCATAGATCGAGACTAGGATTTCTCACTCCGTGTATCGGAGAGGTATCTCTGGGCCCTCTCGGTAATGCACATCACTATGAGCCTTGCAAGCAATGTGACTAATGAGTTAGTCATGGGATGATGCATTACGGAACGAGTAAAGAGACTTGCCGGTGACGAGATTGAACTAGGTATGATGATACCGATGATTGAATCTCGGGAAAGTAACATACCGATGACAAAGGGAACAACGTATGTTGTTGTGCGGTTTGACCGATAAAGTTCTTCATAGAATATGTAGGAACCAATATGAGCATCCAGGTTCCACTATTGGTTATTGTCCGGAGATGTGTCTCGGTCATGTCTACATAGTTCTCGAACCCGTAGGGTCCGCACGCTTAACGTTCGATGACGATATGTATTATGAGCTATGTGATTTGATGTACCGAAGGTTGTTTGGAGTCCCGGATGTGATCACGTACATGACGAGGAGTCTCGAAATGGTTGAGACATAAATATTCATATATTGGAAGGCTACATTCGGACACCGGAATGGTTCAGGTCATTTCGGATAAGTTTTGGAGTACTGGGGGTTATTGGAACCCCCTTCGGGAAGTTATTTGGCCTCATGGGACTAATGGTGAAAGAGAGGAGCCAGTCCAAGGTGTGGCGCCCCCCCCCCATAGCCCAAACCGAATTTGACTAGGGCTAGCCCCCCCCCCTTTCCTTCTCTTATTCATCTCCTTCCTTCTTATCCTACTTGGACTAGGAAAGGGGGGAAACCTACTCCTACTAGGAGTAGGAATCCCCCCTTGGGCGCCCCTTGAGGACGGCCCTCCTCCTCCTCCCCTCCTTTATATACGGGGGAGGGGGGCACCCCATAGACATACAAGTTGATATTTAGCCGTGTGCGGTGCTGCCCTCCACAATTTTTCACGTCGGTCATATTGTCGTAGTGCTTAGGCGAAGCCCTACGTCGGTAACTTCATCATCACCGTCAACACGCCGCCGTGCTGACGCAACTCACCCTCGGCCTCAACTAGATCAAGAGTACGAGGGACGTCACCGAGCTGAACATGTGCAGATCGTGGAGGTGTCATGCGTTCAGTACTTGATCGGTTGGATCGCAAAGACGTTCGACTACATCAACCGCGTTACTTAACGCTTCCGCTTTCGGTCTACGAGGGTACGTAGACACACTCCCCCCTCTCCTTGTTATGCATCTCCTAGATAGATCTTGTGTGATGGTAGGATTTTTTTTAAAATATTGTGTTCCCCAACAGTCGCCAGCTTTGCCATGCCCGCACCCCGCCGCCACGACCATGAAGCTGGCACGTCCGTGGTGAAGGAAATATGCCCTAGAGGCAATAATAAAGTTGTTATTTATATTTATTTTTATCATGATAAATGTCTATTATTAATGCTAGAATTGTATTAACCGGAAACTTAGTACATGTGTGAATACATAGACAAACAGAGTGTCACTAGTATGCCTCTACTTGACTAGCTCGTTAATCAAAGATGGTTAAGTTTCCTAACCATAGACATGAGTTGTCATTTGTCGAATAGATCACATCATTAGAGAATGATGTGATTAACTTTACCCATCCGTTAGCTTAGCCCTATGATCGTTTAGTTTATTGATATTGCTTTCTCCATAACTTATACATGTTCATATGACTATGAGATTATGCAACTCCCGAAAATCAGAGGAACACTTAGTGTGCTATCAAACATCACAACATAACTGGGTGACTATAAAGATGCTCTACAGGTGTCTCCGATGGTGTTTGTTAAGTTGGCATAGATCAAGATTAGGATTTGTCACTCCGTGTATCGGAGAGGTATCTCTAGGCCCTCTCGGTAATGCACATCACTATAAGCCTTGCAAGAAATGTGACTAATGAGTTAGTTGCGGGATGATGCATTACGGAATGAGTAAAGAGACTTGCCGGTAATGAAATTGAACTAGGTATTGAGATACCGATGATCGAATCTCGGGCAAGTAACATACTAATGACAAAGGGAACAACGTATTTTGTTATGCGGTTTGACCGATAAAGATCTTCGTAGAATATGTAGGAACCAATATGAGCATCCAGGTTCCGCTATTGGTTATTGACCGGAGATGAGTCTAGGTCATGTATACATTGTTCTCGAACTTGTATCATCCGCATGCTTAACGTTCGATGACGATTGGTATTATGAGTTTATGTGTTTTGATGTACCGAAGGCAGTTCGAACTCCCGAATGTGATCACGGACATGACCAGGAGTCTCTAAATGGTCGAGACATAAACATTGATATATTGGAAGGCTATGTTTGGACACTAGAATGGTTCCGGATGTGTTCGGGCATTTTCCAGAGTACCGGGAGGTTACTGGAGCCCCCCGGGAGTCAATGGGCCTTATTGGGCCTTAGTGGAAGAGAGGAGAAGGCGGCCAGGTGGAGGGCGCACCCCCCAAGCCCAATCCAAATTGGGGTGGGGCCGGCCCCCCTTTCCTTCTCTCCCTCTTCCTCTTCCTTCTTCTCCTACTCCAACTAGGAAGGGGGGAAACCTACTCCTACTGGGAGTAGGACTCCCCCCCTTGGGCGCACCCTATGAGGGCCGGCCCTCTCCTCCTCCCCCTTTATATACGGGGGAGGGGGGCACCCCATAGACACACAAGTTGATTGTTTAGCCGTGTGTTGTCCCCCCTCCACAGAATTCCACCTCGGTCATATCGTTGTAGTGGTTAGGCAAAGCCCTACATTGGTAACTTCATCATCACCATCATCACGTCATCGTGCGGACGAAACACTCCCTCGGCCTCAACTAGATCAAGAGTACGAGGGACGTCACCGAGTTGAACGTGTGTAGATCGCGGAGGTGCCGTGTGTTCGGTACTTGATCGGTTGAATCGCGAAGACGTTCGACTACATCAACCGCGTTTCATAACGCTTCTGCTTTCGGTCTACGAGGGTATGTAGACATACTCTCCCCTCTCGTTTCTATGCATCTCCTAGATAGATCTTGCGTGATCGTAGGAATTTTTTTTTGAAATATCGTGTTCCCCAACAGTGGCATCCGAGCCAGGTCTATGCGTAGATGTTTTATGCATGAATAGAACACAAAGGAGTTGTGGGCGTGGGTATATACATATTGCTTGTCATCACTAGTTGATTCTTGATTCGGCGGTATTGTTGGATGAAGCGGCTCAGTCCGACATTACGTGTACGCTTACGCGAGACTGGTTCTACCGACGTGCTTCGCACACAGGTGGCTAGTGGGTGTCTGTTTCTCCAACTTTAGTTCAATACGTTTCAATGAACAGGGTTTTTCTGAAGATCAAAAAGCAATCACTATACTACGTTGTGGTTTTGATGCGTAGGTAAGAACGGTTCTTGCTAGAAGCCTGTAGCAGCCACGTAAAACTTGCAACAACAAAGTAGAGGACGTCTAAATTGTTTTTGCAGGGCATGTTGTGATGTTATATGGTCAAGACGTGATTATATAAATTGTTGTATAAAATGATCATGTTTTGTAACACAGTTATCGGCAACTGGCAAGAGCCTTGGCGAGATGACAATGATGCTTCGATGGAGATCAAGGTGTCAAGCTGGTGACGATGGTGATCATGACGGTGCTTTGGAGATGGAGATCAAAGGCACAAGATGATGATGGCCATATCATATCACTTATATTTGATTGCATGTGATGTTTATCCATTATGCATCTTATTTTGCTTAGTTTGGCGGTAGCATTGTAAGATGATCTCTTACTAAATTTCAATGTATAAGTGTTCTCCCTGAGTATGCACCGTTGCTACAGTCATCGTGCCGAGACACCACATGATGATCGGGTGTGATAAGCTCTGCATTCACATACAACGGGTGCAAGCCAGTTTTGCATAAGCAGAATACTCGGGTTAAACTTTACGAGCCTAGCATATGCACATATGGCCTCGGAACACTAAGACCGAAAGGTCGAGCGTGAATCATATAGTAGATATGATCAACATAGTGATGTTCACCACTGAAAACTGCTCCATCTTACGTGATGATCGGATATGGTTTAGTTGATATGGATCACGTGATCACTTAGATGATTAGAGGGATGTCTATCTAAGTGGGAGTTCTTAAGTAATATGATTAATTGAAATTTAATGTATCATGAACTTAGTACCTGATAGTATTTTGCATGTCTACGTTGTTGTAGATAAATGGCCCGTGCTGTTGTTCCATTGAATTTTAATGCGTTCCTAGAGAAAGCTAAGTTGAAAGATGATGGTAGCAACTACATGGACTGGGTCCGTGATTTGAGGATTATCCTCATTGTTGCACGGAAGAATTACGTCTTGGAAGCACCGCTGGGTGACAAACCTGTTGCAGATGTTGCTGACGACGTTAAGAACGTCTGGCAAAGCAAAGTTGTTGACTACTCGATAGTTCAGTGTGCCATACTTTACGGCTTAAAACCGGGACTTCAACAACGTTTTGAACGTCATGGAGCATATGAGATGTTCCAGGAGTTGAAGTTAATATTTCAAGCAAATGCCCGAATTGAGAGATATGAAGTCTCCAATAAGTTCTATAGCTGCAAAATGGAGGAGAATAGTTCTGTCAGTGAACATATACTTAGAATATCTGGGTACCACAATCACTTAACTCAGCTGGGAGTTAATCTTCCTGATGATATTTCATTCACAGAGTTCTTCAATCACTGCCACCAAGCTACAAGAGCTTCGTGATGAACTATAATATGCAAGGGATGGATAAGACAATTCCTGAGCTCTTCACAATGCTAAAGGCCATGGAGTTAGAAATCAAGAAGGAGCATCAAGTGTTGATGGTCAACAAGACCACCAGTTTCAAGAAAAAGGGCAAAGGGAAGAAGGGGAACTTCAAGAAGAACAGAAAGCAAGTTGCTGCTCAAGTGAAGAAGCCCAAGTCTGGACCTAAGCCTGAGACTAAGTGCTTCTACTACAAAGGGAATAGTCACTTGAAGTGGAACTTCCCCAAGTATTTGGCGGATAAGAAGGATGGCAAAGTGAAAGGTATATTTGATATACATGTTATTGATGTGTACCTTACTAATGCTCGCAGTAGCGCCTGGGTATATGATACTCATTTTGTTGCTAATATTTGTAACTCAAAACAGGGGCTACAGATTAAGCGAAGATTGGCTAAGGACGAGGTGACGATGCGCGTGGGAAATGGTTCCAAAGTCGTTGTGATCGCCGTCGGCACACTACCTCTACATCTACCTTCGGGATTAGTTTTAGACCTGGATAATTGTTATTTGGTGCCAGCGTTAAGCATGAACATTATATCTGGATCTTGTTTGATGTGAGATGGTTATTCATTTAAATCAGAGAATAATGGTTGTTCTATTTATATGAGTAATATCTTTTATGGTCATGCACCCTTGATGAGTGGTCTATTTTTACTAAATCTTGATAGTAGTGGTACACATATTCATAGTATTGAAGCCAAAAGATCTAAGTTTAATAATGATAGTGCAACTTATTTGTGGCACTGCCGTTTAGGTCATATTGGTGTAAACGCAGGAAGAAACTCCATGCTGATGGGCTTTTGGAATCTCTTGATTATGAATCACTTCATGCTTGCAAACCATGCCTCAGGTGCAAGATGACTAAGACTCCGTTCTCCGAAACAATGGAGCGAGCAATGGACTTGTTGGAAATAATACATACTGATGTATGCGGCCCGATGAATGTTGATGCTCGTGGCGGGTATCGTTATTTTCTGACCTTCACAGATGATTTGAGCAGATATGGGTATATCTACTTGATGAAGCATAAGTCTGAAACATGTGAAAAGTTCAAAGAATTTCAGAGTGAAGTGGAAAATCATCGTAACAAGAAAATAAAGTTTCTACGATCTGATCGTGGAGGATAATATTTGAGTTACGAGTTTGGTCTTCATTTGAAACAATGCGGAATAGTTTCGTAACTCACGCCACCCAGAACATCACAACGCAAATGGTGTGTCCGAACATCGTAACCGTACTTTATTGGATATGGTGCGATCTACGATGTTGATTTACCGCTATCGTTTTGGGGTTATGTTTTAGAGATGGTTGCATTCACATTAAATAGGGCACCATCAAAATCCGTTGGGACGACACCTTATGAACTATGGTTTGGCAAGAGACCCAAGTTGTCGTTTCTTAAAGTTTGGGGTTGCGATGCTTATGTGAAAAAGCTTCAACCTGATAAGCTCGAACCCAAATCGGAGAAATGTGTCTTCATAGGATACCCAAAGGAGACTGTTGGGTACACCTTCTATCACAGATCCGAAGGCAAGATATACGTTTCTAAGAATGGACCCTTTCTATAGAAGGAGTTTCTCTCGAAAGAAGTGAGTGGGAGGGAAGTAGAAGTTGATGAGGTAATTGTACCTGCTCCCTTATTAGAAAGTAGTCCATCACAGCAATCAGTTCATGTGATTCCTACACCAATTAGTGAGGAAGCTAATGACCATCATCATGAAACTTCTGATCAAGTTACTACCGAACCTTGTAGGTCAACCAGAGTAAGATCCGCACCAGAGTGGTACGGTAATCCTGTTCTGGAAGTCATGTTACTTGACCATGACGAACCTACGAACTATGAGGAAGCAATGATGAGCCCAAATTCTGCGAAATGGCTTGAGGCCATGAAATCTAAGATGGGATCCATGTATGAGAACAAAGTGTGAACTTTGGTTGACTTGCCCGATGATCGGCAAGCCATAGAAAAGAAATGGATCTTCAAGAAGAAGGCTGACGCTAATGGTAATGTTACCGTCTACAAAGCTCAACTTGCTGCAAAAGGTTTTCGACAAGTTCAAGGAGTTGACTATGATGAGACCTTCTCACCCGCAGCGATGCTTAAGTCCGTCCGAATCATGTTAGCAATTGCCGCATTTTATGATTATGAAATTTGGCAAATGGATGTCAAAACTGCATTCCTTAATGGATATCTTAAAGAAGAGTTGTATATGATGTAACCAGAAGGTTTTGTCGATCCAAATGGTGCTAACAAAGTGTGTAAGCTCCAGCAATCCATTTATGGATTGGTGTAAGCATCTCGAAGTTGGAATATACGCTTTGATAGTGTGATCAAAGCATATGGTTTTATACAGACTTTTGGAGAAGCCTGTATTTACAAGAAAGTTAGTGGGAGCTCTGTAGCATTTCTGATATTATATGTGGATGACATATTGTTGATCGGAAATGATACTGAATTTCTGAATAGCATAAAAGGATACTTGAATAAGAATTTTTCAATGAAAGACCTCAGTGAAGCTGCTTATATATTGGGCATCAAGATCTATAGAGATAGATCAAGACGCTTGATTGGACTTTCACAAAGCACATACCTTGATAATGTTTTGAAGAAGTTCAAAATGGATCAAGCAAAGAAAGGGTTCTTGCTTGTGTTAAAAGGTGTGAAGTTGAGTCAGACTCAATGCCCGACCACTGCAGAAGATAGAGAGAAAATGGAAGTCATTTCCTATGCTTCAGCCATAGGTTCTATCATGTATGCAATGATGTGTACCAGACCTGATGTGTGCCTTGCTATTAGTTTAGCAGGGATGTACCAAAGTAATCCAGGAGTGGATCACTGGACAGCGGTCAAGAATATCCTGAAATACCTGAAAAGGACTAAGGATATGTTTCTCATTTATGGAGGTGACAAAGAGCTCGTCGTAAATGGTTACGTCGATGCAAGCTTTCACACTAATCCGGATGAATCTAAGTCACTAACCGGATACATATTTTTATTGAATGGTGGAGCTGTCAGTTGGTGCAGTTCTAAGCAAAGCGTCGTGGCGGGGTCTACGTGTGAAGCAGAATACATGGCTTCTTCAGAAGCAGCAAATGAAGAGTCTGGATGAAGGAGTTCATATCCGATCTAGGTGTCATACCTAGTGCATCGGGTCCAATGAAAATCTTTTGTGACAATACTGATGCAATTGCCTTGGCAAAGGAATCCAGATTCCACAAGAGAACCAAGCACATCAAGAGATGCTTCAATTCCTTCCGCGATCAAGTCAAGGAGGGAGACATAGAGATTTGCAAGATACATACGGAACTGAATGTTGCAGACCCATTGACTAAGCCTCTCTCACGAGCAAAACATGATCAACACCAAGCCTCCATGGGTGTTAGAATCATTACAATGTAATCTAGATTATTGACTCTAGTGCAAGTGGGAGACTGAAGGAAATATACCCTAGAGGCAATAATAAAGTTGTTATTTATATTTCCTTATATCATGATAAATGTTTATTATTCATGCTAGAATTGTATTAACCAGAAACTTAGTACATGTGTGAATACATAGACAAACAAAGTGTCACTAGTATGCCTCTACTTGACTAGCTTGTTAATCAAAGATGGTTAAGTTTCCTAACCATATATATGAGTTGTCATTTGATGAACGGGATCACATCATTAGAGAATGATGTGATTGACTTGACCCATCTGTTAGCTTAGCCCTATGATCATTTAGTTTATTGCTCTTGCTTTCTCCATAACTTATATATGTTCCTATGACTATGAGATTATGCAACTCCCGAATACCGGAGGAACACTTAGTGTGCATCAAACGTCACAACGTAACTGGGTGACTATAAAGATGCTCTACAGGTGTCTTCTATGGTGTTTGTTAACTTGGCATAGATCAAGATTAGGATTTGTCACTCCATGTATCGGAGAGGTATCTCTGGGCCCTCTCGGTAATGTACATCACTATAAGCCTTGCAAGCAATGTGACTAATGAGTTAGTTGCAGGATGATGCATTATGGAACGAGTTAAGAGACTTGTCGGTAACAAGGTTGAACTAGGTATTGAGATACCTATGATCGAATCTCGGGCAAGCAACATAGCGATGACAAAGGGAACAACGTATGTTGTTATGTGGTTTGACCGATAAAGATCTTCGTAGAATATGTAGGAACCAATATGAGCATCCAGGTTCCGCTATTGGTTATTGACCGGAGATGAGTCTCGGTCATGTCTACATAATTCTCGAACCCGTAGGGTCAGCACGTTTAATGTTCGATGACGATCGGTATTATGAGTTTATGTGTTTTGATGTACCGAAGGCAGTTCGGAGTCCAGGATGCGAGCACAGACATGACGAGGAGTCTCGAAATGGTCGAGACATAAATGTCGATATATTGGTTGGCTATGTTTGGACAACGAAATGGTTCCGAATGATTTCGAGCATTTTTCGGAGTAGCAGGAGGTTACCGGAACCCCCCGGGGAGTCAATGGGCCTTATTGGACCTTAGTGGAAGAGAGGGGGAGGCTGATATGTCCATTTTGCATCATGCTTTCATGTCGATATTTATTTTATTATGGGCTGTTATTACACATTATGTCACAATACTTATGCCTATTCTCTCTTATTTTATAAGGTTTGCACGAAGAGGGAGAATGCCGGCAGCTGGAATTCGGGGCTGGAAAAGGAGCAAATATTAGAGACCTATTCTGCACAACTCCAAAAGTCCTAAAACTCCACGGGAGTCATTTTTAGTATATATAAAAAATATTGGGCAAAGGAAGCACCAGAGGGGGCCACCATCCACGAGGGTGGGGGGCACGCCCTACCCCCCTGGGCGCGCCCCCTGTCTCGTGGGCCCCCTAGCAGGCCTCCGGTGCCCATCTTTGGCTATATGAAGTCTTTCTCCCTGGAAAAAATCATAAGCAAGCTCTTGGGATGAAACTCCGCCGCCTTGAAGCGGAACCTTGGCGGAACCAATCTAGGGCTCCGGCGGAGCTGTTCTTCCGGGGAAACATCCCTCCGGGAGGGGGAAATCATCACCATCGATCCTCATATTGGGAGGGGGTCAATCTCCATCAACATCTTCACTATCACCATCTCATCTCAAACCCTAGTTCATCTCTTGTATCCAATCTTTGTCTCAAAACCTCATATTGGTACCTGTGGGTTGCTAGTAGTGTTGATTACTCCTTGTAGTTGATGCTAGTTGGTTTATTTGGTGGAAGATCATATGTTCATATCCTTTATGCATATTAATACCCCTATGATTATGAACATGAATATGATTTATGAGTAGTTACGTTTGTTCCTGAGGACATGGGAGAAGTCGTGCTATAAGTAGTCATGTGTATTTGTTCGATATTTTGATGAGATGTATGTTGTCTTTCCTCTAGTGGTGTCATGTGTGCGTCGACTACATGACACTTCACCATTGCTTGGGCCTAGGGGAAGGCATTGGGAAGTAATAAGTAGATGATGGGTTGCTAGAGTGACAGAAGCTTAAACCCTAGTTTATGCGTTGCTTCGTAAGGGGCTGATTTGGATCCATATGTTTCATGCTATGGTTAGGTTTACCTTAATGCTTCTTTTGTAGTTGCGGATGCTTGCAAGAGGGGTTAATCATAAGTGGGATGCTTGTCCAAGTAAGGGCAGCACCCAAGCACCAGTCCACCCACATATCAAATTATCAAAGTACCGAACGTGAATCATATGAGCGTGATGAAAACAAGCTTGACGATAATTCTCATGTGTCCTCGGGAGCGCTTTCCTTTATATAAGAGTTTGTCCAGGCTCGTCCTTTGCTACAAAAAGGATTGTTCCATCTTGTTGCACCTATTTACTTTTATTACTTGTTACCCGTTACAAATTACCTTATCACAAAACTATGTGTTACCGATAATTTCCGTGCTTGCAGAGAATACCTTACTGAAAATTGCTTATCATTTCCTTCTGCTCCTCGTTGGGTTCGACACTCTTACTTATCGAATGGACTATGATAGTTCCCCTATACTTGTGGGTCATCAGAGGCGGCCAGGTGGAGGGTGCCTCCCCCCAAGCCCAATCCGCATTGGGGTGGGGGGGCGGCCCCCCTTTCATTCTCTCCCTCTGCCTCTTCCTTATTGTCCTACTCCAACTAGGAAGGGGGGAAACCTACTCCTACTGGGAGTAGGACTCCCCCCCCCCCTTGGGCGCTCCCTATGAGGGTCGGCCCTCTCCTCCTCCCCCCCTTTATATACGAAGGAGGGGGCACGCCATAGACACACAAGTTGATTGTTTAGCCGTGTGCAGTGCCCCCCTCCACAAAATTCCACCTCGGTCATATCATTATAGTGCTTAGGCGAAGTAGTGCATCGATAACTTCATCATCACCGTCATCACGTCGTCGTGCTAACGAAACTCTCCCTCAGCCTCAACTGGATCAAGAGTACGAGGGACGTCACCGAGCTGAACGTGTGCAGATCGTGGAGGTGTCGTGCGTTCTGTACCTGGTCGGTTGAATCGCGAAGACATTCGACTACATGAACCGTGTTTCATAACGCTTCCACTTTCGGTTACGAGGGTACGTAGACATACTCTCCCCTCTCGTTGCTATGCATCTCCTAGATAGATCTTGCGTGATCAGAGGATTTTTTTTTTGAAATATTGCGTTCCCCAACACGCGGGTGCCACCGACAGCGAGAAAGAGTAGAACATGGTAGGTCGCCGGTGCTCGGGTCCTAGGAAGGCCACCGCTCTTCCGCTCGTGATGAAGCCAAACCTGGCGGGCTCAAATCGTTGGCCGATTAGTCGATTGCAGGATATGGAGGCGGAACATCTGTTCCCGGGGCTCATGGTGTAAGTGCATCTAGTGCCACCCCTAGTTGGTTTTGGAGTATTGACGACAAACCTAGTTGAGGGACTAATGTGTTTGTGAGAATTGCAGGATAACACAGGTAGAAGTCCCTCATTGATTCGGTTTTCCTACCAGAGATGACCCCTAAAAATGTATGAAGACATTGATGTCAAAGGTGGTATGTGAAGATATTCATATTGAAGACTATGACACGAGAAGACGTCGCATGAAGCATATGGAGCTCGAAGACTTAGATCTTTCGTAGTTCTTTTTCTTCTTTGTTGAGTCATAGGAACCACCGTACTGTTAAGTGGGGTCCAAGAGAACCAGTCAGAATGACTGAAGTCATGCTTAACCAAAACCTATGTCTTCGAGTGAAGACTATGAGAGCGAATCTTGTCCAGAGTCAGACAAGTCAGCTTTGCTTGTAGCCCAAGTAAAGTTGCCATGTGTGTTTGAAATCTGGCCGTTGGAACACGTGTTAGTTCCTTAGTGACCCAGGGTCATTTCGGACAAATCAGGTCGGGTTGCCTAGTGGCTATAAATAGCCCACTCCCTACAACCATAAATGGTTGGCTGCTTAGAGTTAGAGTACGGCTTTTGTCGTTTGAGAGCAACCCACCTCGAAGCCTTTGAGAGAGAATTCCTTGCGAGGATAAAGCCCTAACCACCCAGAGCCAAAGAGTGTTAGGCATCACTTAAGTCTTCCTGTCTGTGTGATCTGAAGACTTATTACACTTGAGGACTATGAATCCTCCAGCCGGTTAGGCGTCGCGTTCTGAGCATCCAAGAGCCATTGGGGATCGCCGGTGAACGAAGTCTGTGAAGGTTTGGGAGTCTACCTTGAAGATTTACCAGAGTGATTGGGCGAGGTCTGTGTGACCTTAGCTCAAGGGGAATACGGTGAGGACTGGGTGTCCTGAGCTGCGTGTTCAGGATTGGGTGTCCGAGACTGTGTGTCCTCAGGTTTAAATACCTAGCCGCCCTAACCAGACGTACAGTTGTCACAGCAACTGGAACCGGTCCAACAAATCATTGTCTTCAACAAGTCACTGGTTTCGTCCTTCCCTTCCCTTTACTCACTGTTGGTCCTTGTCAAGTCGTTGTATGATTGCATTATCTTTTGTCTTCACTGAGTGACTGTTGATCTGATTGGCTTCATAATATCTTCCTATCTGATCCTTACTACCTAGCTGCTATTAGGCATTGTGCTTTCACTTCATTGAATACTTGACTATGGCTAGCCTAGTGTAGTCTACCTTCCGCTGTATAATAATAGGTTTATTTCTATCGTTTGTCTTCGAAACCTCCACGTTTTGAAGACTTCCATAAAAATCGCCTATTCACCTCTAGTCGATATAACGCACTTTCAGTTGGTATCAGAGCAAGGTACTCCCTTGTTCTGTGTGATTCGGTTTAACCACCTGGAGTTTTAGCTATGTCGACTGCAGGGATAATTAAAGTCTCCGATGCGTGCCCCGTCTTCGATGGAACTGAATATCCCTACTAGAAGAATAAGATGCGCATGCATCTTGAAGCCATTGACGTCGACCTATGGTATGTCATCAAGAACGGCGTTCCCAAGGCTAGAGAAGGTGTCACTGCTGCTGACGTCAAGAAGTTCGTTCAACTGGACTCTACTGCCAAGAATATCATTTGTGGTCATCTGACCAAAGGACAGTATGGCCGCGTGAGTGCTTTGGAAACATCTAAGCTAGTCTGGGACTGGCTCTCCAAGGTCAACGAAGGCGTCTCAACCTAGAGAGATCAGAGAATCAGTGTCCTTCGCAACCTCTTCAACCACTTCAAGAGAAATGACAATGAGAATGTCCAGCTCACATTTGATCGACTCACTGACATCACAAATGAGCTTCAAGCCCTCGGCGCTACTGAGATCACCAAGCATGAAGTCGTCAAGACACTCCTGAGATCACTTGACAGTTCGTTTGACACCCTAGCCCGGATGATTCAAGAACGTCCTGATTTCAAGACACTCGATCCGTCTAACATACTTGAGAGGCTCAACTCACATGAGTTTCAGCTTTCGGAGAAAAGAGATAACGACGGTCCCAACTATGGGCGAACTCGTGCCTTGAAGGCAAAAGTTGTCTCCACATCTGAAGAACAATCCGACAGCAGTACTGATGATCCTGAAGACATTGGAAAGGAGCTTGCTATGCTTGTGAAGAAGTTCCAAAAATTCACCAAGAAGAAAGGCTTCAGAAAGTCTTCACGATCAAGCTCAAGGAATGATGAAGCTTCTGCTTATGACTACAAGAAAAGATCATGTCACAAGTGCAAGAAACCTGGCCACTACATCTCTGAGTGTCCGTAGTGGGACAATGAGAACAAGAAGAAGAAGAGCAAGGAGTATGACTCTGACGACAAGAAGAAGAAGAAATACTCAAAGTCTTCTTCCAAGTCTTCTTCCAAGTCTTCCTCCAAGTCTTCATCACACAAGAAGAGCTCATCTGGTAAGGCCCGTGCGTTTGTTGGCAAGGAAATGGATTCAGAGGGGGAGTCAGCTTCTGAGGAGGTGGAGGTGGAGTTTGAGGAGGAGTCCGATTCTGGCGTTGCGAGTCTGGCTACAGCATACGTTGCCAAGTCCATCTTCAACACTGAAGACAACGACTTCATCAACGACACCGATACAAATGACAAGGACTACTCCGCTCCTACCTACTGCTTCATGGCACGTGGTGCCAAGGGTACGACACCAGCAGCTTCAGAATGGATTATTGATAGTGGGTGTACCAATCACATGACTGGCAAGCGAAGTCTTCTTATGGACTCAACCTTACGTCCATCCGACAAGAGTCACATCACATTTGCTGACACTGGTAAAAGTAAGGTATTGGGTCTAGGTAGAGTTGCAATCTCAAAGGATCAACACATGGATAAAGTCATGCTTGTTGAATCCCTTGGCTTCAGCTTAATGTCTGTCTCAATGCTTTGCGATTTAAATATGATCGTGATGTTTGGAAAATATCGTTGCCTTGTTCTAATGGAATATGACAAGTCTCTAGTGTTTGAAGGGTATAGGAAGGATGATTTGTACGTGGTAGATTTCTCAGCAGGACCACAGCTTGCCGTATGTCTTCTGGCAAAAGCTTCAGAATGCTGGCTCTGGCATCGGAGGCTAGGGCATGCTGCCATGAGGAACCTCCACACCCTTGCAAAGAAGAAGCATGTCATAGGCATTGAGGGCGTCAAGTTCAAGAAAGATCACTTATGTGGTGCCTGTGAAGCAGGAAAGATGACGAGGGCCAAGCATCCCTCGAAGACAATCATGACAACAACTTGACCCTTCGAACTGCTCCACATGGATCTTTTTGGTCCCACTCATTACTCAACTCTTACTACTACTGCTTGTCTCTATGGCTTTGTCATTGTTGATGATTATTCTAGATATACTTGGGTGCATATAATCCTCTACAAGACTGAAGTGCAGGATGTCTTCAGACGCTTCGCCAATCAAGCAATGAACAACTATGGTGCCAAGATAAAGCACATCAGAAGTGCCAATGGCACTGAATTCAAGAACACTGGCCTTGATACATATCTTGATACTTTGGGCATCACACATGAATTCTCAGCTCCGTACACGCCACAACAGAATGGCGTCGTCAAACGCAAGAACAGAACACTGATTGAGATGGCCCGAATGATGCTTGATGAATACAAGACTCCAAGAAAATTCTGGCATGAAGTCATTGATACTGAATGCCATACAATCAATCGTGTTTATCTTCACAAGCTTCTGAACAAGACATCTTATGAGCTCCTTACTGGCAAGAAGCCAAATGTCAGTTACTTCAGAGTATTTGGCGCCAGGTGCTGGATCAAGGATCCACATCACACTTCAAAATTTGCACCAAAAGCACATGAGGGTTTTATGCTTGGATATGGAAAGGATTCGCACTCCTACAGAGTCTTCAATCTCTTTCATTATAAAGTGGTTGAAACAGTGGATGTGTGGTTCGATGAGACTAACGGTTCACAAAGAGAGCACCTGCCAAATGTGCTAGATGAAGTTCCATCCAGTGAATCAATCAAACTAATGGGAACTGGAGAAATCATACCCTCTGAAGCTCAACCTGAAGAGGAACTTATCATCTCCGCACCTGATCAACCTGAAGACAATGCTCAGCCTGAAGACAATCCCTCTAACAATGACAATGATCAGCAAGAGCAAAATCTTCGCCCTATACATCCTCGTGTTGCCAATGAAGTGCAGATTGAGAGAATAATTGATAGCATAAATGCACCCGGTCCGCTCACTCGTTCAAGGGCAACACAGCTAGCAAATTTATGTGGGCACTTCGCATTCGTCTCAATAACAGAACCCAAGAAAGTTGAAAAAGCCTTCATGGAACCTGAATGGATTCAAGCTATGCAAGAAGAGCTTCACCAGTTTGAGCTGAATAATGTATGGGAACTGGTTAAGCGTCCTGATCCTCGGAAGCACAATATAATAGGCACCAAATGGATATATCGCAACAAGCAAGATGAGCATGGTCAAGTTGTCAGAAACAAAGCTCGCCTCGTTGCTCAAGGATATACTCAAGTTGAAGGGATTGACTTCGATGAAACATTTACTCCTGTGGCTTGACTTGAAACCATACGCATACTGCTGGCCTATGCAAATCATCATAACATACTTCTATATCAAATGGATGTGAAGAGCGCTTTTCTCAATGCAAAGATTGAAGAAGTGTATGTTGCACAACCGCCTGGCTTTGAAGATCCAAAACATCCTGACATGGTATACAAGCTCAACAAGGCACTGTATGGCCTCAAACAGGCCCCTCGGGCTTGGTATGACACACTCAAATACTTCCTGAAGAGCAAAGGCTTCACACCTGGTTCCCTCGCCCCCACGCTCTTCACGAAGACATGTGATGGTGAACTGTTTGTGTGCCAAATATATGTGGATGACATTATCTTCGGCTGCACCAATCAGAAATATAGTGAAGAATTTGGATATATGATGCAAGAGCAATACCAGATGTCCATGATGGGAGAGCTGAAGTTCTTCCTTGGTCTTCAAATACGACAGCAACGCAATGGCATCTTTATATCTCAAGAGAAGTATCTCAAAGATTGCCCGAAGAAGTTCGGTATGCAAGACTGCAAAGGCTTCACGACGCCAATGCCAGCCAAACATCATCTGGGTCCTGACGACAATGGTAAAGAGTTCGATCAAAAGTTATACCGCTCCATGATTGGTTCTTTACTTTATCTATGTGCATCTATGTAACGCCCCACCGATGTGCCACGTGTCTTCCCGTTATTCGCTGTTGTTGCCATGTCACTGCTTGCTTGTCATGCATCTCATATCATGTCATCATGTGCATCTCATTTGCATACATGTTTGTCTCATGCATCCGAGCATTCTTCCTGTTGTCCGTTTTGCATTCCGGCACTCCGTTCTCCTCCGGTGGTCATTTCTACCTTCCTTTTGTATATGGGGGTTAAACATTTCTGGATTGGACCGAGACTTGTCATGCGGCCTTGGTTCACTACCGGTAGACCGCCTGTCAAGTTTCCTATCGTTTGGACTTCGTTTGATACTCCAACGGTTAACCGAGGGACCGAAAAGGCCTCGTGTGTGTTGCAGCCCAACACCCTTCCGATTTGGCCCAAAACCCACCTAAGATCTCTCCATCATCTCGATCGTTCAATCGCGATCACGTGGCTGAAAACCGCACCTCATTTGGACTCTCCTAGCTCCCTCTACCTATATATTTGTGTCTCCCCCCAAAAATCCGCACAGATCAAACCCTAGATCTCACCTTCCTCCGCGCCGCCGGACATGTCCGCTCGCCGGCGGACGCGTCCACCGCCGCCGCCACGTCGCTTCGACCAATGGAGCGCTGCCACATCAGCGCGCCGCCTCCCGCGCCCACTCACGGCGCGTCACGCCGCCACGGCCGGCCCTCCGAGCCCATCTCCTCCACGCGCCTGCCCCGAGCGAGGCCCGCCTCCGCGCCGCTTCTTCCTCCGTGCCGGCGCCGCCAGCCGCACCGG
>NC_041384.1:456758828-456761206 GCF_002162155.2 Triticum dicoccoides | reverse complement strand
CAGCCGCACCGGGCGCCATCACCGGCCGCCGCTCCGCCGCGCGGGACCCTCGCCGGCGCCGCCATCCGACCTCGCCGCCCCGCTCGCCTCGCTCACCGGCCATCTCCACCACCACACCGCCTCGACGCCGGCGCCACAACTCCGGCCGCCCTCCGTCCTCTTCCTCGCCGGTCGGATCCGCACCTCCGGCGAGCTCAATCACTGTTCCGGCGAGATCCGGCCCCGCCTCGATCGGCGTGCCCCAAGTTTTCCATGTTTCAAATGCACATGTTCATCGCATCGTAACTTTGCATCCATAGTTCCGATTCATGTGTGTAGCATATCAAAATGTTCGTCTCAGAGAGCACATCATTTTATCTCATTGCATCATTTTCATTTGAGTTCATCTTGATGCCCGAAATACTGTTAGAAGAATGATATTCGAGATAATTGTTAGATCTGCTGCTCCAATTAGATATTTGTCATTTTTGCCATGATTATTGTGTGCATGATATGCTCCTGAGCTCTACATGTGTTTTGTTATATGCCATGTCATCTTTCCAAGGGTGCTATCCATGTATTTTTGTGATGTGTGTGGTGACTAGCACAAGCTTGCAAAGTGGTGCATTCATTAATGCTGATTTCAGGGACTTAGCTTTTCCACCAAGTCCTTGATCTATTCTTATCATTATGCCATATCTTCTTGTTGCTTCCTAGCGATTCGTGCCTCTTTTGAGGATGATCAGTAAGGATGATTTGTTAATCTTGTGGTGCTTTATCCATCCATGCCTTTGTTTGCAATTATGGAGCACCCTAGCTTGAGTCAATCGAGCTCTACTTTTGCTATTTCGTGAATCTGGGCAGATTGTCTACTTGTTAGCGATTTTGCCGAGGATGTTGTAGTTGATCCGTGCATGCTATGTTAATGTTCTTGCCATGTCTAGATTGTATAATGTGTATTCTTGATGGGTGTATGCTTAGATTGTCATGACTTGCTCTGTAGTGAGTGCATCGAGCTCGTAAACATGCCTACGTGCTATCATATTTGCATGTTCCAGTTTTTCTCTAAGTCTGTAACCTGATTATGTTTTTGCCATGTTCACATGCTTGCAAATGTATTTTCTGATCCCTTTTGGCTCAAGGTCACTAAGGGACTTTTGTTAAGCTCTTTGCGTAGCTTCATGCCATGCTTTACTTTGCCATGTTCAGGCCCTGTAGCATATAGTTTTCATACTCCAAAGTGTGCTACCTGATCTGTAATTCCAGACAAGTGTTAATTTCACTAAGTCTGAAATCTGTTTGCCAAATGCATTTTTGCCATGCTTGTTTAAACCTGTTAATGGATGATTTAGCCCTAGCTCAGTGTTCATCTTTTGCTAAGCGTCATGAATGGATCCTTGCCATGTATTTTTTTGCCATGTTTGGGTGTTGTAGCATGTTCATCTTGTTGCATTTAGATGGCTACTTGCTGTAAATCGCAGACCGGTGTCATATTTGAGTTGCTTGCCATTTCCAAACCGTGACTCCGATTCCGGCGATATTTATATCGTTTTCAAGCGATTTCATCTCATATTTCCAGTGGCACACTTGGATTTCCAAGTTGAGGCCAGGTTCATTCATTCCTTGTCAAATCATGCATATGCATCGCATACCGCATCCCGCATATCATACCATGTTCGTGTGTTGGTTGTTTACTATGTTGTGTGCTTCTTTCCAGTGTTTGCTTCTTCGGGTTGGTTCCGGTAACGTTGCATTTGTGAGAACCCGTTCGGCTACGTCCGTTTATTTTCTTCATGGACTCGTTCTTCTTCCTTGCGGGATTTCAGGCAAGATGACCATACCCTCGAAATCATTTCTATCTTTGCTTGCTAGTTGCTCGCTCTTTTGCTATGCCTATGTTGCGATACCTACCACTTGCTTATCATGCCTCCTACTTTGTTGAACCAAGCCTATAACCCACCTTGTCCTAGCAAACCGTTGTTTGGCTATGTTACCGCTTGGCTCAGCCCCTCTTATAGCGTTGTTAGTTGCAGGTGAAGATTGAAGTTTGTTCCTTGTTGGAACATGGAGATGTTGTTCCTTGTTGAAACATGTTTACTTGTTGGGATATCACAATATCTCTTATTTAATTAATGTATCTATATACTTGGTAAAGGGTGGAAGGCTCGGCCTTATGCCTGGTGTTTTGTTCCACTCTTGCCGCCCTAGTTTCCGTCATATCGGTGTTATGTTCCCGGATTTTGCGTTCCTTACGTGGTTGGGTAATAATGGGAACCCCTTGAGAGTTCGCCTTGAATAAAACTCCTCCAGCAATGCCCAACCTTGGTTTTACCATTTTCACTAACAACCTACCACCTTCCCTTGGGTTCTGCAGACTCAAGGGTCATCTTTATTCTAAC
>NC_041384.1:456737000-456758432 GCF_002162155.2 Triticum dicoccoides | reverse complement strand
TCCTCTGAGTGTTGGTCCGAACTGAGCTGCCTGCGGGCCACCTCGGGGAAACTTGAGGGTTGGTTTTACTCGTAGCTAGTCTCATCTGAGTGTGCCCTGAGAAAGAGATATGTGCAGCTCCTATCGGGATTTGTCGGCACATTCGGGCGGTGTTGCTGATTTGTTTTAACTTGTCGAAGTGTCTTGTAGAACCGGGATACCGAGTCTGATCGGAATGTCTCAGGAGGAGGTCTATTCCTTCGTTGACCGTGAGAGCTTGTCATGGGCTAAGTTGGGACTCCCCTGCAGGGATTTGAACTTTCGAAAGTCGTGCCCGCGGTTATGGGCAGATGGGAATTTGTTAACGTCTGGTTGTAGAAAACCTAAAGTTGACCTTAATTAAAATGCATCAACCGCGTGTGTAACCGTGATGGTCTCTTTCCGGCGGAGTCCGGGAAGTGAACACGGTGTTGGAGTTATGCTTGACGTAGGTTATTTTAGGATCACTTATTGATCATACTTTTATCGATCGTGCCTTGCCTTCTCTTCTCGCTCTCATTTGCGTATGTTAGCCACCATATATGCTAGTCGCGTGTTGCAGCTCCACCTCATACCTTTACCTTACCCATAAGCTTAAATAGTCTTGATCGCGAGGGTGCGAGATTGCTGAGTCCCCATGGCTCACAGATACTTCCAAAACCAGTTTGCAGGTGCCGTTGAACCATGCAGATGACGCAACCAAACTCATGGAGGAGCTCGATGAAGATCTTGTCCTTTGTGTTGTTTCGTTCTAGTTGATCAGTAGTGGAGCCCAGTTGGGGTCGATCGGGGACCTTGTCGCATTTGGGGTTCTTCTTTTATTTTGGTTCCGTAGTCGAACCTTGATTGTATCTGGATGATGTAATGCTTTATTCATGTAATTGTGTGAAGTGGCGATTGTAAGCCAACTATGTATCTTTTCCCTTATGTATTACTTGGATTGTGTGAAGATTACCTCACTTGCGACATTGCTTTCAATGCGGTTATGCCTCTAAGTCGTGCTTCGACACGTGGGAGATATAGCCGCATTGAGGGCGTTACAATATAGGCCAGATATTATGCTTAGTGTTTGCATGTGTGCTCGGTTCCAAGCGTCACCAAAGGAATTGCATCACTTGGCTGTGAAGCGAATTCTTCGATATTTGGCTTACATCCCAACTCTAGGATTATGGTATCCAAAGGGCTCAGAGTTTGATCTGGTTGGATTCTCGGATGCTGATTATGCTGGTGACAAGGTGGATCACAAGTCTACAACAGGCACATGTCATTTTCTGGGACGATCACTTGTATGTTGGTCTTCAAAGAAGCAGAACTGTGTATCTCTCTCCACTGCTGAATCTGAATACATTGCTGCTGGATCTTGCTGCGCTCAGCTTCTGTGGATGAAGCAAACACTCAAAGACTATGGCATTCATCTGAAGCAAGTGCCACTCTACTGCGACAACGAAAGCGCCATCAAGATTGCCAACAACCCAGTTCAGCACTCGAAGACAAAGCACATTGAGATTCGTCATCACTTTCTTAGAGATCATGTTTGTGAAGGAAGATATTGATATCATACACGTCAACACTGAAGAGCAATTGGCAGATATCTTCACCAAGCCCTTGGATGAGAAAAGATTTTGCAAGTTATGGTGTGACCTAAATATCTTGGAATCCTCAAATGTCATGTGATCAGGCACACATCCTAACACTTATGCATATTGATGACTTAGATGTGCAACACATGAAGTAAAGTATATCTTTAATCAATGAAGACATGCATTCTAAGTGTGAATACATTAATGAGGAATTTGACTTCGGAGCGCCACAATAATTATGCGCCGTGTCTGGGTCTAATACTTCCTATACGGTGGGTCACGCCACCACCAAATGTTCTGTTTGAAGTGTTTCACTCATGGCGTTACATTTGCTATGTCTTCACATTTGGTTTGGCTTCAATCTCAACATGTCTTCATGATTATCTTCACTATGATGATTATAAATGTATACTAGTGTTTTGTCCTCTACAGCATTCACTTATAGTTATGTCTTCTTGTTGAATCTTTTGAACTAAGTGAATGTGATCGGACCCTAACCTTTCTATGCTTTCTATCTCAAACTCTATCTCTCCAAGTCAGATGCATTCTTTTGAAACTGTCAAATGTCTTCTCTGCGTCCTTGTCAGCAGAAGATACAGAGATAAACATTAAGTCCGCTTTCAATGCTAATTCCTTCACCTGAAACCCGAAGAAGTGGGAATGACCACCCGACAATCCAGGCGTGCGTGGGACATGGAACAACCTCTGACATGCTGCATGATGGCCATGTGTTCCACAGATGTGAATCGCCAGGGGCACCTATGTAATAACACTGAGCCGCCCCTGTCCCTATAAATACATGCCACACCACAGTCATTATCTCTTCTTCCACTCTCGCACGAACCCTAGCGCCACCACTAGCCCTCGACAACGCCGGCGACGAAGCGCTTAGCTGCCGCAACCTCTCCGACACCGTCTTCACGCCGACCGCGGACATCGTCTTCTCCGCCATCGCCGTAGGTGTCCTCTGTCGCCAAGTTAGGGCACGGACGATCGAACTGCTCGGCCTCCTCTTCCACTCCGTCTAGCAGTTCTACGTGTGGTAAATAAAACTTCCTTTTTACGGCCCCTTTGATCCTATAGATTCGTCACTTTCTACCACAAGTGGTTTTTGTTCACACACGTTGGATCCACTTCATACTGCATCTCATAATATGCCTAGTATATTCACTTATGCTTCACAAAGTAGTTAGATTCCTCACTTGTACTGATCCGTGGATTCATACAAATCTGGAACCAACTCCTTATCTATGAGTGAATGTCTTCGCACGATGAGGTCAATGTCTTCTAAACTGATTTATCTTCAAAATCTTCTGAGAATGCATATGACATCTTCCCCTTCCCTCGCACCTTAATGCTATCACAAGTACATGTCCATGGAAGAATCCCTTGGTTCTCATAGTCTGCATTCATTTGTAGAATTCTTACAGTATCACATAAATTCTCCCGAAGCCAGTTCCTGTTTGTCCAGCAAGCGAAAGCCTTTGAAGCCTTTGAACGTATTGAAGCCATTCAGTTTAAAGTTCATGGCTGCAGAAAAATTAGCAAGGAAGGGTGGCAGAAAGCATCGAGGAGAAACATCAAGAGATCTGCCCAATGACCTCTCAGAGCTGTACAAGACAGATCCTGAAGAGGATTACAATCAGCGCAAGACACGAATCCAATGGATTCGACGATATTGGCAGAACAATGGTTCAAGTACAGATTTGTGACAAAGGAATATGCTGAAAAGAATGCCATCAAGCGACCATGGGGAGACATCCTCTACAAAAATCTTCAGCCCAGGTCCAGAGATGAAGCCATTGAACAAGGCTTCTATCCCTGCATGGTCCGTGGACCACAGCCTGCGGATGCTGACCCATCGTCACTGCTATGGTGTCGTGACGACAATCTGTTCAAGCGCAACTTCCAGTTTGCCCAGAACTCAGAGAAGCAGAACAAAAAGTCTTTGGGATTAGACTTCAACCCTGGTCCCTCTGCTCCCCATGCCGATGGAACTCGCGAAGCTGAACCCAATCTTCTTGGGACCTTCTACAACTTGGAAGGTCTCATCACTCATATCATAGTTCAAGGGACAGCCGTGAATGAGCCTGCAGATGACGCTGAATCAGATGAAGCGCCTGCAGCGCTGAAGCCAAAGAAGCAGCCTAAAGCTTCAAAGCCTGCCTCTGCACCAAAAATCTCACGGGTGAAGCCACTAGCTAATGCACCTCCTGAAGACAGTGTGCAGTCTGAAGATTTGTCACGCATCTCCAAGCCCTAAAAAGTCAAGATGCCTCTGCCACACACCGGCCAAGAACTGACAGCTGCTGCCATTCTGCGTAATGATGCCATCGATCTGTCCAGTGATGAAGATCTTGCAGATGACGCTCTTAAGCAACTGATCAAGAGCAAAGAAGAAGCAGAAATCTTCAATGATCTGCCTCTTTTTGACGTAGCAATCATCCACAACTTCATTGATGAGTGGTTTGACATGCCTAACCTCAGCTTCGAAGATCTGCAACTTCCCATTGGCCTCAGTGTCGCCTTCCATGGCGCCATTGCTTCAGAGTTAGCTATCGCCCAGCGCATTGTTGAACTGAAGCAGAAGATTGACTTTGAGAAAGCTCAATTCAAGAAGCATATGGCCAAGCTCAACGTGCAAGAGGTGAAGAACTTCAAGATTATGCTGGACGAGCTCAAAGAAGCCTTTCTCAAGAAACGTGCAGAAGCTCAGGGTTCTCGTGAGCGCATGAAGAGCCTAGCTGACAAGTGTGTGCAAGGCTACAATGAGGCTGAGAAGCGCAAGGCCCTTGGGCGTCCGGGCATTGATCCCAGGATGGCTGCTAAGCAGAAGAAGAAGCCCACTGTGGCCGAACCCACACCAAGGCAGGAAGCAAATCCCATTGTCTTCCCAACTAGCATAATTGGCCCAAAGCCAAAGGCCAGGTCAACAGCTTCAGAACTGAAGAAGACGAGGACTGCTGAGGCTGAAGCCAGAAAGAGGAAACACTTTGAAGCCTCTGATGCTGCTCCCTCCAAGAAGAAGCGGAAGACCAAGAAGGAACGGGCTGCTCCCACAGAGCCCTTAATTGTTGAACCCATCTCCATGGTTCGCCCTGCCGCTGAACATCAAGAGCGCCAACTGACTGTCCATGAGCCTGCTTCCATAGAGGCTCATGAAGCTGAAGACTTTCCAGCAGCTGATCCCACCGCTGCTGAAGACATTAGTCACCATGACCATGTTGAAGATGATGCAGTTCTTCCTCAGATCGAGCACCAACAGGTATCATCGCCTGTGCCTATGCACAGCGAACTCATCAGCATTGGTCGTCCTCTGACGCCAATTGCTCAGGATGCATCATGGGCTGATCACCCACAAGCGCAAGAGGAAGATGAATTTGAGGTCCAACCAACTCCAACTCCACAGGCGTCGCCAGCGTTACGCAGGCTTCGCAAAGGACCAAGGCCTCCAGTCTTCGAGTCTGAAGCTAAAGCTGTTGAAGACATTCCGGCTGCATCAGCCGATGAAAATGAAACCCCAAGAGTTGCTACACCCCTGTCTCACCAAGAAGCTGTTCTCGAGGAGAACGTGTCTGTGCCCGACCCTCCAGCTCATTAAGTGGAGGTAGAAAATCTTGAGGCTGCCACCACCAACACCAATGAAGCCACTGACGCTGTCATGGCTGAAGCAAATGTGGAGCCTCCACCAACCCAAGAACCAGAAGTCAGTGAAGCAAATGCTACTGCTCCTATTCCTGCGCCTGCTGCTGGTCCTCAGTTTGATTATCATGTTGAGCATAGGCCTCAGGTACAGAAGCCAATTCCAAGGTTGCCCAGGTTTCCAGGTCCTGCATCAGCACCTGGATCCTTCAATGTCAACGGCTTCAAAGCAGACAATACTTTCTTCAATAGCTCCAAGAACCCCTACTCAAGGGAAAGAATATCTTCTGATCGGTTCTGGAGCTATCCGCAGCGAAGCTATTACTCCTGCATTCTGTACAATCAAGGTCGCATCTTCCCACATAAGCGCCTTGACACCGAAGCAATAGTTGGTCTGCCCTGTCTGGAAGAAGCTCTGGATTGCTTCAAAGAGGTTGAATTGTTGCCATTTGTCACCGACCAAGAGCACTGGAATGAAGAGTTGCTGCTCCAATTCTATGCCACACTTCACATCCGTGGGTACAACAGAGATCCGAAGACTTGGGTCCTGGAGTGGATGATAGGAAATGTTCATCACGAAGCCAAAGCCATTGATATCATTGAGCTCACTGGTCTGCCCACTCCTGCCGATCTCTACGAACCTGGCTGTCAGCTTCATAGTGAAGCTATGGAGAGCATCTTTCAGAAGCCTGAACCAAACATGAGTCAGATGCTCAGTATGATGAAGCCCTTGCCACAAGATGCTGCATATCCTAAGGAGTTCTTTGTTGAAGACCTTGAGTATCTGCCAAGGACCATCTATCAAATCATAAGGCGAACTCTCTGGCCCATCAAAGGACATTCCCCACATGCCAAGCTCGAAGGTGCAATGAAGACTTTGGTCTTCTATATTCTTCATGGCAAATGCTTCAATGCACAGGACTTCTTCATTCGCCAACTTGCTACATCAGGCTCTGATCTTTTTGGCTTGAAGTTCTACGCTCCATGGATAATGCGGCTGATTACACTCCACTCCGCTATCTCATATCAGCCATCTGCTCGCAGTCATCGGATCTTTCTACCTGATGTGGATATGTCCGTTGAAGCTATTTATCCTGAGCCTGCCAAGGAGCCTCTTAGTCTTTAGAATGCGGAGCATCAAAGTTTCTCTCAGAACATTGAAGGAGTTGAAGTAGTCACTCGTGTTTATCCTTTGGCTGGAACTACACGTGCACCACATCCTGCCCTTACTGAAGCCACCGAAAGCACAATTCCCAATGACCCAAGAAGCGCACTCGTGTTCTCAATGACCGAGAGCTTCTGGTGGCTCTTCATCAGAAACAGGATAGGCATCATGACTGGCTGAAGCGCCAAATGCAAAGCCTCTTGGTGGATGTCAACCGCATTCGCAATCTTGCCACCAAGAATGCCTTTGTTGCACATGAAACCTCTCGACGCACATGGAAGGGGCTGACGCTTATGTGCTCTGAAGATGATCTTCAAGAGGATCGCTTCTCTGAACGCTTCAAGTTTGACTCCACACCTCCTCGAAGGGTTGTGCTGCGACGAACTCCATCTCTTGAAGACTCTGAGTTCTCTTCCTCTGCGGCAACTGTGAATGCCGGAGTGATCGAGGACGAAGACGATGCTACTTCACCGCCCCCTCCTTCAGCATGCTTCGACACTGCTCCAAGTTATTCTGCACCGCCGAACACCACTGACGACCCTGCTGCTTCACCTACTCTTCATGGGAACGAGTAGATGCTCTATGTCTTCAACCCTTTTTGGTCCTTACTGACAAAAGGGGAAGAAGCATATGAGTTTGATAGTCTTCAAGCGGGTCCATATGGACGGTTGCTTTATATTTTGCCTAGTGTTTACAACTCTTGTTTTGATACATTTGGTTCTTTGAGTTGTAACACTTAAAATCTCGTTGGTCGTCTGCTACTTATTTGCTACCTTGTGATGCGATGATAAATTCCGCATGTGCGACGATAAATTCCGCATTTAGATCATTTTGCAGACGTCCATTTTCCATTATGCATGCCATTATCTTCACATACCTTCACATGCATAGTGGATTGTCATCATAAGTTGAAGAGGATCTCCACAAGCACAACCTGCCATGTGCATTTGTATTCCAAAAGCAAATTACTTATATGCACATCTTCAGGGGGAGCCCTTACAGCTTATGAAGACAATTCCTTATCCTTTTACAATTTCACATATTATATTCCCCGTTGAAAACTTCAACTAGTTTGTCATCAATCACCAAAAAGGGGGAGATTGTAAGTGCATCTAGTGCCGCCCCTAGTTGGTTTTGGAGTATTGACGACAAACCTAGTTGAGGGACTAATGTGTTTGTGAGAATTGCAGGATAACACAGGTAGAAGTCCCTCATTGATTCGGTTTTCCTACCAGAGATGACCCCTAAAAATGTATGAAGACATTGATGTCAAAGGTGGTATGTGAAGATATTCATATTGAAGACTATGACACGAGAAGACGTCGCATGAAGCAGATGGAGCTCGAAGACCTAGATCTTTCGTAGTTCTTTTTCTTCTTTGTTGAGTCATAGGAACCACCGTACTGTTAAGTGGGGTCCAAGAGAACCAGTCAGAATGACTGAAGTGATGCTTAACCAAAACCTATGTCTTCGAGTGAAGACTATGAGAGCGAATCTTGTCCAGAGTCAGACAAGTCAGCTTTGCTTGTAGCCTAAGTAAAGTTGTCGTGTGTGTTTGAAATCTGACCGTTGGAACACGTGTCAGTTCCTCAGTGACCCAGGGTCATTTCGGACAAATCAGGTCGGGTTGCCTAGTGGCTATAAATAGCCCACCTCCTACAACCATAAACGGTTGGCTGCTCAGAGTTAGAGTACGGCTTTTGTCGTTTGAGAGCAACCCACCTCGAAGCCTTTGAGAGAGAATTCCTTGCGAGGATAAAGCCCTAACCACCCAGATGAAGGAAATATGCCCTAGAGGCAATAATAAAGTTATTATTTATTTCCTTATTTCATGATAAATGTTTATTATTCATGCTAGAATTGTATTAACCGGAAACATAATACATGTGTGAATACATAGACAAACAAAGTGTCACTAGTATGCCTCTACTTGACTAGCTCGTTAATCAAAGATGGTTATGTTTCCTGACCATGAACAATGAGTTGTTATTTGAGTAACGAGGTCACATCATTAGTTGAATGATCTGATTGACATGACCCATTCCATTAGCTTAGCACCTGATCGTTTAGTATGTTGCTATTGCTTTCTTCATGACTTATACATGTTCCTATGACTATGAGATTATGCAACTCCTGTTTACCGGAGGAACACTTTGGGTGCTACCAAACGTCACAACGTAACTGGGTGATTATAAAGGAGCATTACAGGTGTCTCCAAAGGTAGATGTTGGGTTGGCGTATTTCGAGATTAGGATTTGTCACTCCGATTGTCGGAGAGGTATCTCTGGGCCCTCTCGGTAATACACATCACATAAGCCTTGCAAGCATTACAACTAATATGTTAGTTGTGAGATGATGTATTACGGAACGAGTAAAGAGACTTGCCAGTAACGAGATTGAACTAGGTATTGGATATCGACGATCGAGTCTCGGGCAAGTAACATACCGATGACAAAGGGAACAACGTATGTTGTTATGCGGTCTGACCGATAAAGATCTTCGTAGAATATGTAGGAGCCAATATGGGCATCCAGGTCCCGCTATTGGTTATTGACCAGAGACATGTCTCGGTCATGTCTACATTGTTCTCGAACCCGTAGGGTCCGCACGCTTAAGGTTACGATGACAGTTATATTATGAGTTTATGCATTTTGATGTACCGAAGGTTGTTCGGAGTCCCGGATGTGATCACGGACATGACGAGGAGTCTCGAAATGGTTGAGACGTAAAGATTGATATATTGGAAGCCTATGTTTGGACATCGGAAGTGTTCCGGGTGAAATCGGGATTTTACCGGGTTACCGGGAGGGTTACCGGAACCCCCCGGGAGCCATATGGGCCTTCATGGGCCTTAGTGGAAAGGAGAAAAGGGCAGCCCAAGGGGGCTGCGCACCTCCCCCCTCCCCTAGTCCTATTAGGACTAGGAGAGGTGGCCGGCCACCCTTCTCCCTCTTTCCCCCTTTGGGGAATCCTAGTTGGAATAGGATTGGAGGGGAGTCCTACTCCCGGAAGGAGTAGGACTCCTCCTGCGCCACCTCTCCCTGGCCGGCGCCCCCTTCCCCCTTGGCTCCTTTATATACTGAGGTAGAGGCACCCCAAAAGACACAAGTTGATCCACGTGATCTATTCCTTAGCCGTGTGCGGTGCCCCCTGCCACCATATACCTCGATAATACTGTAGCGGAGTTTAGGCGAAGCCCTGCTGCTGTAGTTCATCAAGATCGTCACCACGCCGTCGTGCTGACGGAACTCTTCCCCGACACTTTGCTGGATCGGAGTCCAGGGATCGTCATCGAGCTGAACGTGTGCTCGAACTCGGAGGTGTTGTAGTTTCGGTGCTTGATCGGTTGGATCGTGAAGACGTACGACTACTTCCTCTACGTCGTGTCATCGCTTCCGCAGTCGGTCTGCGTTGGGTACGTAGACAACACTCTCCCCTCGTTGCTATGCATCACATGATCTTGCGTGTGCGTAGGAAAATTTTTGAAATTACTACGAAACCCAACAGTGGCATCCGAGCCTAGGTTATTTATGTTGATGTTATATGCACGAGTAGAACACAAGTGAGTTGTGGACGATACAAGTCATACTTCCTACCAGCATGTCATACTTTGGTTCGGCGGTATTGTTGGACGAGACGACCCGGACCAACCTTACGCGTATGCTTACGCGAGACCGGTTCCCTCGACGTGCTTTGCACATAGATGGCTTGCGGGCGACTGTCTCTCCAGCTTTAGTTGAACCGAGTATGGCTACGCCCGGTCCTTGAGAAGGTTAAAACGGAGTCTATTTGACAAACTATCGTTGTGGTTTTGATGCGTAGGTGAGATTGGTTCTTGCTTAAGCCCGTAGTAGCCACGTAAAACATGCAACAACAAAGTAGAGGACGTCTAACTTGTTTTTGCAGGGCGTGTTGTGATGTGATATGGTCAAGGCATGATGCTGAATTTTATTGTATGAGATGATCATGTTTTGTAACCGAGTTATCGGCAACTGGCAGGAGCCATATGGTTGTCGCTTTATTGTATGCAATGCAATCGCGATGTAATGCTTTACTTTATTACTAAACGGTAGTGATAATCGTGGAAGCATAAGATTGGCGAGACGACAACGATGCTACGATGGAGATCAAGGTGTCGCGCCGGTGACGATGGTGATCATGACGGTGCTTCGGAGATGGAGATCACAAGCACAAGATGATGATGGCCATATCATATCACTTATATTGATTGCATGTGATGTTTATCTTTTTATGCATCTTATCTTGCTTTGATTGACGGTAGCATTATAAGATGATCTCTCACTAAATTATCAAGAAGTGTTCTCCCTGAGTATGCACCGTTGCCAAAGTTCGTCGTGCCCAGACACTACGTGATGATCGGGTGTAATAAGCTCTACGTCCATCTACAACGGGTGCAAGCCAGTTTTGCACACGCAGAATACTCAGGTTAAACTTGACGAGCCTAGCATATACAGATATGGCCTCGGAACACGGAGACCGAAAGGTCAAGCGTGAATCATATAGTAGATATGATCAACATAACGATGTTCACCATTGAAAACTACTCCATCTCACGTGATGATCGGTCATGGTTTAGTTGATTTGGATCACGTAATCACTTAGAGGATTAGAGGGATGTCTATCTAAGTGGGAGTTCTTAAGTAATATGATTAATTGAACTTAAATTTATCATGAACTTAGTCCTGGTAGTATTTTGCAAATTATGTTGTAGATCAATAGCTCGCGTTGTTGCTTCCCTGTGTTTATTTTGATATGTTCCTAGAGAAAATCATGTTGAAAGATGTTAGTAGCAATGATGCGGATTGGATCCGTGATCTGAGGTTTATCCTCATTGCTGCACAGAAGAATTATGTCCTTGATGCACCGCTAGGTGACGGACCTATTGCAGGAGCAGATGCAGATGTTATGAACGTTTGGCTAGCTCAATATGATGACTACTTGATAGTTTAGTGCACCATGCTTAATGGCTTAGAATCGGGACTTCAAAGACGTTTTGAACGTCATGGAGCATATGAGATGTTCCAGGAGTTGAAGTTAATATTTCAAGCAAATACCCGAGTTGAGAGATATGTAGTCTCCAACAAGTTCTATAGCTAAAAGATGGAGGAGAATCGCTCAACTAGTGAGCATGTGCCCAGATTGTCTGAGTACAACAATCGCTTGAATCAAGTGGGAGTTAATCTTCCAGATAAGATAGTGATTGACAGAACTCTCTAGTCACCATCACCAAGTTAGTAGAACTTCGTGATGAACTATGATATGCAAGGGATAACGGAAACGATTCCCAAGCTCTTCATAATGCGGAAATTGACGAAGGTAGAAATCGAGAAAAACATCAAGTGTTGATGGTAGACAAGACCACTAGTTTCAAGAAAAGGGCAGAGGGAAGAAGGGAACTTCAAGTAGAACGGCAAGCAAGTTGCTGCTCAAGTGAAGAAGCCCAAGTCTGGTCCTAAGCCTGAGACTAAGTGTTTCTACTGCAAAGGGACTGGTCACTGGAAGCGGAACTACCCCAAGTGATTGGCAGATAAGAAGGATGGCAAAGTGAACATAAGTATATTTTATATACATGTTATTGATGTGTACTTTACTAGTGTTTATAGCAACCCCTCAGTATTTGATACTAGTTCAGTTGCTAAGATTAGTAACTCGAAACGGGAGTTGCAGAATAAACAGAGACTAGTTAAGGGTGAAGTGACGATGTGTGTTGGAAGTGGTTCCAAGATTGATATGATCATCATCGCACACTCCCTATACTTTCGGGATTAGTGTTGAACCTGAATAAGTGTTATTTGGTGTTTGCGTTGAGCATGAATATAATTTGATCATGTTTATTGTAATACGGTTATTCATTTAAGTAAGAGAATAAATTGTTGTTCTGTTTACATGAATAAAACCTTATATGGTTACACACCCAATGAAAATAGTTCGTTGGATCTCGATCGTAGTGATACACATAATCATAATATTGAAACCAAAAGATGCAAAGTTAATAATGATAGTGCAACTTATTTGTAGCACTACCGTTTAGGTCATATTGGTGTAAAGCGCATGAAGAAACTCCATGCTGATGGGATTTTGGAATCACTTGATTATGAATCACTTGATGCTTGCGAACCATGCCTTTTGGGCAAGATGACTAAAACGCCGTTCTCCGGAACAATGAAGCAAGCAACAGATTTGTTGGAGATCATACATACTGATGTATGTGGTCCGGTGAATATTAAGGCTTGTAGCAGGTATCATTATTTTCTGACCTTCACAGATGATTTGAGCAGATATGGGGATATCTACTTGATGAAACATAAGTTTGAAACATTTGAACAGTTCAAAGAATTTCAGAGTGAAGTGGAAAATCATCGTGACAAGAAAATAAAGTTTCTACGATCTGATCGCGGAGACAAATATTTGAGTTACGAGTTTGGTCTTCAATTAAAACAATGTGGAATAGTTTCACAAACTCATGCCACATGGAACACCACAGCATAATGGTGTGTCCGAACGTCATAACCGTACTTTATTGGATATAGTGCAATCTATGATGTCTCTTACCGATCTACCACTATCGTTTTGGGGTTATGACTTAAAGACAGCTACATTCACGTTAAATAGGGCACCATCTAAATCCGTTGAGGCGACACCATGTGAACTATGGTTTGGCAAGAAACCTAAGCTGTTGTTTCTTAAAGTTTGGGGTTGCGATGCTTATATGAAAAAGTTTCATCCTGATAAGCTCAAACTCAAATCGGAGAAGTGCGTCTTCATAGGATATCCAAAGGAAACTACTGGATACACCTTCTATCACAGATCTGAAGGCAAGACTTTTGTTGCTAAATTCGGAAACTTTCTGGAGAAGGGGTTTCTCTTGAAAGAAGTGAGTGGGAGGAAAGTAGAACTTGACGAGGTAACTGTACCTGCTCCCTTATTGGAAAGTAGTACATCATAGAAAACTGTTTCTGTGACACCTACACCAGTTAGTGAGGAAGCTAATGATGATGATCATGAAACTTCAGAACAAGATACTACTGAACCTCGTAGATCAACCAGAGTAAGATCCGCGCCAGAGTGGTACGGTAATCCTATTCTGGAAGTCATGCTACTAGATCATGATGAACCTACGAACTATGAAGAAGCGATGATGAGCCCAGATTCCGCGAAATGGTTTGAGGCCATGAAATCTGAGATATGATCCATGTATGAGAACAAAGTTTGGACTTTGGTTGACTTGCCCGATGATCAGCAAGCAATTGAGAATAAATGGATCTTCAAGAGGAAGACGGACGCTGATAGTAGTGTTACTATCTACAAAGCTAGAATTGTCGCAAAAGGTTTTCGACAAGTTCAAGGTGTTGACTACGATGAGATTTTCTCACTCGTATCTATGCTTAAGTCTGTCCGAATCATGTTAGCAATTGCCGCATTTTATGAAATCTGGCAAATGGATAAACAAAATTGCATTCCTTAATGGATTTATTAAAGAAGAGTTGTATATGATGCAACCAGAAGGTTTTGTCAATCCTAAAGGTGCTAACAAAATGTGCAAGCTCCAGCGATCCATCTATGGACTGGTGCAAGCCTCTCGGAGTTGGAATATACGCTTTGATGAGTTGATCAAAGCATATGGTTTTATACAGACTTTTTGAGAAGCCTGTATTTACAATAAAGTGAGTGGGAGCACTACAGCCTTTCTGATTAGTATATGTGAGTGACATATTGTTGATCAGAAATGATGTAGAATTTTTCTGCAAAGCATAAAGGAGTGTTTTAAAGGAGTTCTTTAAAAGGAAAAGACCTCAGTAAAAGCTACTTACATATTAAGCATCAAGATCTATTGAGATAGATCAAGACGCTTGATAAGATTTTCAATGAGTACATACCTTGGCAAGATTTTGAAATAGTTCAAAATGGAACAGTCAAAGAAAGAGTTCTTGCCTGTGTTGCAAAGGTATGAAATTGAGTAAGACTCAAATCCCGACCACAGCAGAAAATAGAAAAAATGAAAAGTCATTCCCTATGCCTCAGTCATAGGTTCTATAAAGTATGCTATGCTATGTACCAGAACTATTGTATACCTTGCTCAGTATTTGACAAGGGAGTACAATAGTGATCTAGGAGTAGATCACTGGACATTGGTCAAGAATATCCTTAGTGAGGACTAAGGAAATATTTCTCGATTATGGAGGTGATAAAAGAGCCCGTCGTAAAAGTTACCTCGGTGCAAGTTTTCACACCGATCCAGATGACTCTAAGTCTCAATCTGGATACATATTGAAAGTGGGAGCAATTAGCTAGAGTAGCACCGTGCAGAGCATTGTAGACATAGAATATTTGCAAAATGCATACGGCTCTGAATGTGACAGACCCGTTGACTAAGCTTCTTTCACGAGCAAAACATGATCACACCTTAGTACTCTTTGGGTGTTAATCACATAGCGATGTGAACTAGATTATTTACTCTAGTAAACCCTTTGGGTGTTGGTCACATGATGATGTAAACTATGGGTGTTAATCATATACAGATATGAATATTAGTGTTAAATCACATGACGATGTGAACTAGATTATTGACTCTAGTGCAAGTGGGAGACTGAAGGAAATATGCCCTAGAGGCAATAATAAAGTTATTATTTATTTCCTTATTTCATGATAAATGTTTATTATTCATGCTAGAATTGTATTAACCGGAAACATAATACATGTGTGAATACATAGACAAACAAAGTGTCACTAGTATGCCTCTACTTGACTAGCTCGTTAATCAAAGATGGTTATGTTTCCTGACCATGAACAATGAGTTGTTATTTGAGTAACGAGGTCACATCATTAGTTGAATGATCTGATTGACATGACCCATTCCATTAGCTTAGCACCTGATCGTTTAGTATGTTGCTATTGCTTTCTTCATGACTTATACATGTTCCTATGACTATGAGATTATGCAACTCCCGTTTACCGGAGGAACACTTTGGGTGCTACCAAACGTCACAACGTAACTGGGTGATTATAAAGGAGCATTACAGGTGTCTCCAAAGGTAGATGTTGGGTTGGCGTATTTCGAGATTAGGATTTGTCACTCCGATTGTCGGAGAGGTATCTCTGGGCCCTCTCGGTAATACACATCACATAAGCCTTGCAATCATTACAACTAATATGTTAGTTGTGAGATGATGTATTATGGAACGAGTAAAGAGACTTGCCGGTAACGAGATTGAACTAGGTATTGGATATCGACGATCAAATCTCGGGCAAGTAACATACCGATGACAAAGGGAACAACGTATGTTGTTATGCGGTCTGACCGATAAAGATCTTCGTAGAATATGTAGGAGCCAATATGGGCATCCAGGTCCCGCTATTGGTTATTGACCAGAGACATGTCTCGGTCATGTCTACATTGTTCTCGAACCCGTAGGGTCCGCACGCTTAAGGTTACGATGACAGTTATATTATGAGTTTATGCATTTTGATGTACCGAAGGTTGTTCGGAGTCCCGGATGTGATCACGGACATGACGAGGAGTCTCGAAATGGTCGAGACGTAAAGATTGATATATTGGAAGCCTATGTTTGGACATCGGAAGTGTTCCGGGTGAAATCGGGATTTTACCGGGTTACCGGGAGGGTTACCGGAACCCCCCGGGAGCCATATGGGCCTTCATGGGCCTTAGTGGAAAGGAGAAAAGGGCAGCCCAAGGGGGCTGCGCACCTCCCCCCTCCCCTAGTCCTATTAGGACTAGGAGAGGTGGCCGGCCACCCTTCTCCCTCTTTCCCCCTTTGGGGAATCCTAGTTGGAATAGGATTGGAGGGGAGTCCTACTCCCGGAAGGAGTAGGACTCCTCCTGCGCCACCTCTCCCTGGCCGGCGCCCCCTTCCCCCTTGGCTCCTTTATATACTGAGGTAGAGGCACCCCAAAAGACACAAGTTGATCCACGTGATCTATTCCTTAGCCGTGTGCGGTGCCCCCTGCCACCATATACCTCGATAATACTGTAGCGGAGTTTAGGCGAAGCCCTGCTGCTGTAGTTCATCAAGATCGTCACCACGCCGTCGTGCTGACGGAACTCTTCCCCGACACTTTGCTGGATCGGAGTCCGGGGATCGTCATCGAGCTGAACGTGTGCTCGAACTCGGAGGTGCTGTAGTTTCGGTGCTTGATCGGTTGGATCGTGAAGACGTACGACTACTTCCTCTACGTCGTGTCATCGCTTCCGCAGTCGGTCTGCGTTGGGTACGTAGACAACACTCTCCCCTCGTTGCTATGCATCACATGATCTTGCGTGTGCGTAGGAAAATTTTTGAAATTACTACGAAACCCAACACCAGAGCCAAAGAGTGTTAGACATCACTTAAGTCTTCCTATCTGTGTGATCTGAAGACTTATTACACTTGAGGACTGTGAATCCTCCAGCCGGTTAGGCGTCGCGTTCTGAGCATCGAAGAGCCATTGTGGATCGCCGGTGAACGAAGTCTGTGAAGGTTTGGGAGTCTACCTTGAAGATTTACCAGAGTGATTGGGCGAGGTCTGTGTGACCTTAACTCAAGGGGAATACGGTGAGGACTGGGTGTCCTGAGCTGCGTGTTCAGGACTGGGTGTCCGAGACTGTGTGTCCTCAGGTTTAAATACCTAGCCGCCCTAACCAGACGTACAGTTGTCACAGCAACTGTAACTGGTCCAACAAATCATTGTCTTCAACAAGTCACTGGTTTCATCCTTCCCTTCCCTTTACTCACTGTTGGTCCTTGTCAAGTCGTTGTATGATTGCATTATCTTTTGTCTTCACTGAGTGACTGCTTGATCTGATTGGCTTCATAATATCTTCCTATCTGATCCTTACTACCTAGCTGCTATTAGGCATTGTGCTTTCACTTCATTGAATACTTGACTATGGCTATCCTAGTGTAGTCTACCTTCCGCTGCATAATAATAGGTTTATTTCTATCGTTTGTTTTCGAAACTTCCACGTTTTGAAGACTTTCATAAAAATCGCCTATTCACCCCCCCCCCCTCTAGTCGATATAACGCACTTTCACATGGCCTGCTGGAAATGGGGAATGGGCGCCAACGGTCATTTAGATTAGCTTTAGAGTATGGTTAATTCTAAGTATGTCGAAATGCAACGAGTTCGCTTCGTTTTAAATGAAAAGCATCCGGTTTTATGTAAAAATTATTCAAGTATGAATGAATTTCGTCTGATTTGTTTAAATATGCATCAAATTTGCTCAATTTATTTTTGTTTAAATCCAAAATGTAACTGGACATATGTGGATAGCTTTGAATAACCGACTCTGTATCAATGTCCGTGGACGTATGCTGTGTCCGGTTTAGGGGTCGGCGTTGGAGATACGGGGAGGCCCGGACATGCCCGGGCACGCCCGCCATGCCGGACTGACCGTAAGGGCCCATGCCGTCACACGCAAAGATCGGCGGGCTGACGGGCGCCTCAGTCGGTTCTCAGTGCGGATGCATTCATGTCGTCGTGTGGCGCCGCTCCAGTGTGCCGCCTGAGGGAGCAAGTCCATCTATTTAAGCCGGATGCTGGCGGTGGAACCTTAGCCCGTCCCATTCCTTTACTTTTCCTTCTACTGTGTTGCCATCTTCCCTCTCCCTCCCACCACCCTGTGACCATGGCCGGGCAGAGGATCACTGACTATGCAATGTTCATGCCGGAACGTCGGTTGTAGATCGAGGAGGAGATCTGGGCTAGGTGCGTTGCTCGTGTCGCTCCCGCTCTGCCTCCGGCTACGAGGAGGTGGAGGAGCCGCAGCGACAGCCGGACGCGGAGTAGGACCCCCAGCCCATGGAGGAGGAGGATCCTGAAGCGGCGGAGCCAGAGATGGAGGAGCCGGCTGCAGGCTTTGGCATGGAGGACGCCATGGCAGAGTTCAGGGTCGCTCAGATGGCGGGGCAGACCGCCATCCTTGAATCCCTCCAAGATAAGCCATATGTAGAGTCCAACCGCCGCTTCATCCAGCAGAGGGCGGAGATCCATGAGTTCTTCACCTCTAGTTCGGACAGCGACAGGCCGGAGCTGCCGCATGCAGCGAAGCTACCACACGCGCCCATCTACCCGGAGCCGAGCACGGAGATAGTGGGCATCTTCGACGATAAGTAGTTTAGATATCTACGTAGTACGTAGGTTCTTTATCTACATTGCTAGTATGGATGTGAGGTTTCAAGTTTGAGGTACATGGTTACGGCGTGCGATTTTTATGTGATGTCCGGTCACTGTAGGCGGACACGCCCGAACGCGTTCGAGTTAGGGACTGTATTTTGGTACTTTTGGTTGTAGATGCTCTTGGAAAAGAGCCGAGTGCCTTATGTAAAACTAACATAATTAGTTGATGGGGAAATGGTAAGATTCACTGGTATGCGGTTCATCGCTGGGAAAATGGTAAGATTGACTGATGCGCGAATGTACTGATGGCTGAAGCTTTGGCCTTAAAATTCGTCCTATCGCCGGCGCAAAGGACATGATGCAACCACATTATTATTAACTCGGATAATATGGAGGTGATCGACACCATAAAGGAAGGAGGACGATCGCCGGAAGCAGCGGCGGTAATTTTGGATGATTGGTTTCATTTAGCTTTTGATTTTCCTATTTCTAGATTTGAGCATTGTTGTAACAGAGAAGCAAATAAAGTTGCTCATGAACTTGCAAAATTGGCTAGATTTTCTTTCATTTCTTGATGGTTCGAGGAGCCAAATAGTGATATTGTATCAATTCTCGTAAACGATGTAATGGTTATTTCTAATGAACTAGTCAATGTGTACGTGCAATGCACGTTAATTTGAAAGTATATTAAGTGCATGCAGATGTTAAGTAGGATATTATTTATGTTTATTATGTGATTAGCACTATATTTGGCATAAAATTAACTGCACACTAAACGTGTTAAGCGCTCGACATTGAAGCGGTCTATATCGTTGGATTGACATGATTAGATGACCGAGATTAATTGGATCTACCCCTTTGGGTCTTTCAAAAAAACATAATGAGTCGCTAGTGATTTATGGGGCTAACCCCTACAAAAAAACATGTTAAGCGCTCGACATTGAAGCGGTCTAGATCGTTGGATTGACATGATTAGATGACCGAGATCAATTGGATCTACCCCTTTGAATCTTTCAAAAAAACATAATGAGTTGCTAGTAATTTATGGGGCTAACCCCTACAAAAAGATGATAATTTACGGCCGTGTAAAAGCTTGTTGAAATTACACTATGTGACGTGTAAAACGGTTATTTATGAAGAAAAAATGAAAATGAATTTGTAGCACACGGGTGCGGGGGCATGCAACCCCATTTTTTGGCTTTCAACTTTTAATCTTTCATATAATTTAAACCAAAGGTCTAAATTATATTTTGTTTGCGTATTCTTATTTCTGATGAAATGAGATCCATTTTCAATATGTTTTGACAAGTTTTTAAAATTTCATCAAGTTTTTTTTTGCGGGTGAAAAATTTCATCAAGTTTGAACTTCTAAAACTTGGTATGAGCGACCGGCCGAGTTTCAAATCCTGCAACCGAGAAAAAAAATTAACTTTTGAAACTTGATACTGGGGACTGGTAAAATCCTAAGTTTTAGAACCCATGACAAAAAATTGTAAATTTCAAAATTAGAACTTAAAATTTACTATACCCTAGTATAGGATCCAGCGACTTTACGGATCGTGAAGCAATCGTATAGCCGCCGCTGCTGGTCCGCACCCGCACCTGCGCGCCTGATAATTTCCCAAAAAATCACAAGTCATCACAGCCCAGCATCGCCGGCCTGTGCATGGAGCTGGAATAAAAACCCTAAATCGCGAGGGAGAGTGGACGCGGCAGGTGCCAAGAATCGGCGGGTGCACGGTTGTTTTGTAACACGTGCCGGCGCGCGGCCGTTGCAGCGCCGATCCCAAACGGCAGCGCGGAAGGAGAATCTCGGGGCGGCGCAAGAGGCGCAACAGCACAGGACACAGCAACACGGCCCGGCGGAGCATGAGTTGGGGTTTCACAAGGGGGCCGTGTGTGGTGGAGTGGTCTTTTCCTATGCTGCAACCCCTTGTTTACTTCTTCCCACGCTACCCTGGCGGATGATGCCCTTTTCTTTCTTCTCTCTCTTTCGTTTCGTCGCGTCGGGAACCTCTCTTGCTCCCAGCCTCCCACCACCGCCACTGCGTCTGCTTTCCCGAGGAGAAGGGAAGAGAAGTGCAGGGAGCTGTTAAATAGGTTTGCGGTGACACGGCCTGGCAAGATTCGCACAATTGCTAACTTGGGCGTGTTTGGTAGGAAAAAAATTATATGAGACCAGGTCTCACGGTTAGCAGGTGAGATCCGTCTTAATAGATGACACGTGGCATTCACAAATCACAAAGCATCCTTCACCCCCCACTTAAAATCAGGAGGAGAGATTAGATGCTTTGTGATTTGTGAATGCCACGTGTCATCCACCAGGATGGGTCTCGCGTGAGACCTGGACTCATAGAATTCTTTTCTGTGTTTGGTATGTCCATTGATTTTGGCTTGTATATGTGATCCGGCTCAGCATAAATACGGACAAAAATAACAGGATTCGAACCTGAGCTCATCGGATCTTGATGAAAAATAAAATAAAAAAATATTCATTTTTTTAAAAAAAATCTGAATTTTTTAGTGGAAGATATTTGAGTGCGTAAGGTTCATGCCAATTGTCATCTCGTTTGGACATCTGAATAGCTCTCAGTAAAAATAATGGGAAACGTTTAGAGCCAGGGCGCCGACCGAACTTTCGGCCGGCTCCCGCCACGCTGGGTCCATCATGCATGAAATCAACCCCCGCGCAAGACATGTGTCAGTGGTGGGCCTCGCACAACCACCCCCTTTCTTATCCGTATCCTTTCAATGGCCTTTCCTTTTACCTTTTCTTCTACCTCTAGCCACTGCTCTTCACAACCACAATTTTCTCTCCTCCACGCTGCTCACGAACCACCGCAAGCTTTCCTCGCCGATGGCCATGGTTGCTGCAACTAGCAGCTGACGGT
>NC_041384.1:456736362-456736899 GCF_002162155.2 Triticum dicoccoides | reverse complement strand
GAAGTTTTTTTGCTGCAACCAAGTCTCGAGATGCTAGAACCAGAGTCCATGCTTGCTGCAACCACTATTGGCCGGTGCTGGGACCGGATGGCGTCGAGTTCTTTTTTGCTGGAACCAGCAAAAAAATGATGAGAGTTCTTTATTATAACCGGCGGTGATGATGTGTTTTTGCTGGAATCATGGATAATTTTTGCTGGAACCGGCATGTGTTTTTGCTGCCACCGACAAAACCAATGGTGTTTTGATTTTTTTTGGAGGGGAACACGATGGTCCGAGCAGACGATGACGACGAGTTGAGGCGGTGACGCGAGGAGATGCTAGAACCACGGTGGTCGCGAGTTGGAAACAGGTCGGCGGGTGAGTTGCAGTCATCAATTTTTTACTGCCACTGTCATCCGCGCGCTGGAACAAGCCAGCGTCAGAGCTGGATCCCATGGTGACGAGGACCATGGAGATCGAGGAGACCATGGCATGGCGTGCCCTAGCAGCCATGGCTGGGTTTGCGACGGTGCTTCGATCTCCGGCTAGGAGGGTACG
>NC_041384.1:456729990-456736212 GCF_002162155.2 Triticum dicoccoides | reverse complement strand
GTGCGCGGTGGTTGCTCCCTTTTTTCAATTGAACGGTGCGGGAGAAGGAAGAAGCGAGGAGGAAGGAGGGGGCGACGCGCGAGGAGGGGGGCGCTGAATCATGCGGCCTGGAACACATGCATCATGTGGCTGCGGTGCGACCGGCCCAAATCTGGGCATGCCCTGGCGCCTATCAGCCCTAAAAAATAATGAGTCAGAATAGTGCACAAATAGTAAACTTATCCGCACTCTAATTTTTTTGCTGAGAGCTATTCGGATGTTCCAAACGAGCTGAAAATTGGCACGGACCTCACGCACTCAAACATCTTCCATGCCAAAAAAAATCAGTTATTACTATTTTTTTCTAGTTTTTTATTTATTTTACTGCTAGCAAGTAGTTGAACTTGGGAGGCATTTAGCCGCTCTCCAAAAATAAACTATATTTTGTACTCTTGTACCCCCTGTTTTTTAGGAGAATTTTTCCTGCTACCCCTTGTTGGCCTCGCGTGGGACACGGCTTTGCTGTGTACAGAAGTGTCGTGAATCGAAGCTTAATATTGAGCTATTTTGTAGACGTTCCCGCTACAAGCAAAGTCTGACTGGGCCTTTTTAGATTGGCTCAGTTAGCTTAGCAGAGAGGACAACGTAACCCCTAAAAACATGACGATGACTAAAGCACCATTCTCGCAAGAAATTAGGTTCCAACTGTGCAGCAATTGAGGTGGGCCAGTGGTGAAACAAAACAGACGCATCAACACTTAAACACATGTTCTCAAAAAGTCTGATAAGAACTGTATGGTGATTCCTGCTTCATGCAGGCGAGTTGCAACCAGCAATCCAAGCGATTCCCGCTTCATGCAGGCAAGTTGCATCCTGCAATCCAAGCTGAGGACGGGTTTTTGGAGCAAGTAGTTCAGAAACACAGTCCGAAGGTGCTTTATTTATTATTCCTCAGAGCAAAGTTCGTCCAAATAGTTTGTGCTCGGCGACAATAATGAACAAATAAGTAGTGTTTACATAAGAGGATGGGATACTTTAAACAATCAATGTTCGCAAAACCGGGCGGAGTTCGTTGCACCTGCTGGGGGTCAAACCAGTAGCCATTTTACATAGAAACAGCTGTACCATCACCAAAATACAAGTGTGCATTATGCCGCAACAAGAAGCTTCCGGATCTACAAGGAAACACGGATATTAAAACATTTTTCATGTTGAGGATCAACTTTTTGTATGTAAAATAGACTGAGATATTAAGATAATTTTAATGCCAATGATCAACTGTTTTCTCCATAAAATAGGGTATGATGTTGCATGTCCTCTACAGGGGTTGGGTGGGTTGGGTGGGGGGATATACACCGTTACAAAAGAATCATCACTGTCTGTTACAGCAAAGCAAAAAGGGCAGAGTATTCCTCCAAAGTATTATGTTTTTCCAGATAACCCTGAAGGGAACTGGTTTAGCAAAGCAGGGGTATAGCATGTAATTTCTTCTCATCAGGGGTTGCTTATCAAATAAAACTGTGACTAGTCGGGGAGTATAATGGACATTTCCTACAACAAACTAAATGATGATGTCATACTTGAACACTTCAGTATTTACGAACATTGTTGATTTGAAAAATGTGACAAGCACGCTGAAATGGCATATTCAGCAATCAACTAATCATAATGAAATGCAAAACCATTTGTAATACTGCTTCTATGAGGTTCATGCTAGCACTAAATGAGATCTAGCAAGAGATGCAGAACGTTAGAAAGGAATCACATTAGAATCGTTTTCTTTAGAATTGTGCACAATGACGCAGTGGCAAAACAAAATATATTGGAAGATGAGCTGAATGAACGCACCTCTGGCAATTTCTTGCGGAAAACAACTTCAAGCCTTGCATCAACTGTATTCTCAAACACAATCTTTCCATCTCGAGAAGCCAGCACAACACCTCCATGGCTGCATAAACAGCACAATAATGACAAGGACTGAGGTCAATAACTAGCATGAAACTATTAAATGACTACGGATTTCAACAACAAAAACAACAACAACAACAACAAAGCCTTCAGTCCCAAACAAGTTGGGGTAGGCTAGAGGTGAAACCCATAAGATCTCGCAACCAACTCATGGCTCTGGCACATGGATAGCAAGCTTCCACGCACCCCTGTCCATAGCTAGCTCTTTGTCGATACTCCAATCCTTCAGGTCTCTCTTAACGGACTCCTCCCATGTCAAAATCGGTCGACCCCGCCCTCTCTTGACATTCTCCGCACGCTTTAGCCGTCCGCTATGCACTGGAGCTTCTGGAGGCCTGCGCTTAATATGCCCAAACCATCTCAAACGATGTTGGACAAGCTTCTCCTCAATTGGTGCTACCCCAACTCTATCTCGTATATCATCATTCCGGACTCGATCCTTCCTCGTGTGGCCACACATCGATCTCAACATACGCATCTCCGCCACACCTAACTGTTGAACATGTCGCCTTTTAGTCGGCCAACACTCCGCGCCATACAACATTGCAGGTCGAACCGCCGTCCTGTAGAACTTGCCTTTTAGCTTTTGTGGCACTCTCTTGTCACAGAGAATGCCAGAAGCTTGGCGCCACTTCATCCATCCGGCTTTGATTCGATGGTTCACATCTTCATCAATACCCCCATCCTCCTGCAACATTGACCCCAAATACCGAAAGGTGTCCTTCCGAGGTACCACCTGGCCATCAAGGCTAACCTCCTCCTCCTCACAGCTAGTAGTACTGAAACCGCACATCATGTACTCGGTTTTAGTTCTACTAAGCCTAAACCCTTTCGATTCCAAGGTTTGTCTCCATAACTCTAACTTCCTATTTACCCCCGTCCGACTATCGTCAACTAGCACCACATCATCCGCAAAGAGCATACACCATGGGATATCTCCTTGTATACCCCTTGTGACCTCATCCATCAACAATGCAAAAAGATAAGGGCTCAAAGCTGACCCCTGATGCAGTCCTATCTTAATCGGGAAGTCATCGGTGTCGACATCACTTGTTCGAACACTTGTCACAACATTATTGTACATGTCCTTGATGAGGGTAATGTACTTTGCTGGGACTTTGTGTTTCTCCAAGGCCCACCACATGACATTCCGCGGTATCTTATCATAGGCCTTCTCCAAGTCAATGAACACCATATGCAAGTCCTTCTTATGCTCCCTATATCTCTCCATAAGTTGTCGTACCAAGAAAATGGCTTCCATGGTCGACCTCCCAGGCATGAAACCAAACTGATTTTTGGTCACGCTTGTCATTCTTCTTAAGCGGTGCTCAATGACTCTCTCCCATAGCTTCATTGTATGGCTCATCAGCTTAATTCCACGGTAATTAGTACAACTCTGAACATCCCCCTTGTTCACTCCGGATTTCAAATGTCTATTTTATGTGAATACAGATAAAGACAAATCTAGAAGCACACAATTAGATACTGTAAGGAACCAATAAATCTACGGTAAGGAACCAATAAAGTAACACCCCAAGAAATAATTTCCAATGCATTACCAAATCTGGCCGTGCTCATCACCATGGCTCGGAGAAGGTGGCAGGTAGACACTGTGGTCAACGAGTATCTCTGGCTCATGGACATCTGCTTTTGATGCATACTCATTCTTTGCTGAATGCAGTACAGATTCCACATTATGGTGATCTTCTTTGCGGCAGCGGAGCAGTACAGCTGGCTCTTTCAACCGAAGCAGGCCCTGTATATTATCCGGTAAAAAAGAAGCGTTATTATATGAGTTAGCCAACAATATTTCGAGATGAGGAAAAGGTTTGTGTTTGGTACGCTCAAACAAACCTGAACAACGAGTTCTTTTAACAGATTCCTGTATTCATGGTGGTTGCTGCTGATATTCAGGAGTTCCTTCATTGCATCCTCTTTCATTTTATTAACCAGGTCATCCTGGGCCTGAAGCACTTTGATGCGAGAAGCATTCAGCTGCATAGAGTACTCACTGACAAAAGAACAATGATTCATCAGGTAATGTAGGGATAACCGCATAAATATCAGTGTAGATGCTTGCGACGAACCGTGGACTTTAACTAATGTTTCATCTACGACCACAAAAAGAGAACATCTCATACTCAACAATCAGCACTCCACTTTAATTATATGCAACATGATACTAAGGTTACATTGTTCTAGAATTACATTTCTAAATCTTCCCGTGCTGCTCTATATTTTACCTTGTCATCAACAGTAGCTTTCTTTTCATACTTGCTTTTAAGTTTTTAACATATGGAATATTCTACTTTAAAGTTCATACTACTTCAACATATCTCCTATTTATTCCTGAGACCAAATGCAAGCAGCAGTTCACAGTTTTACAACTTTGTCTTCACTTTTCAGGATAAGTCTTCAGTCAACAGATAAGTTTACTGCAGTCAAGTTATGCAAATATTACAAACCGTTTGAGCTCATATATAATACCGTTGTATATATCAGTAAGTGTCAAGAATTTCAAGATTAACCGATGGTTATCACCGATAAAGCTGTGAGGGTGAAGCAATTTACAGTTATCCTGTGCCGCGTTGGTTCACATCATTGATATAAATTTGTTGTAATATATGTCGCTCAGCTCTGTCTACAACATATTCTGATATAAATATGGTGTGGAATATGTTTTCAAATTTCTCAATATGCAATGCAGTTGATAACATTATAGCATTCCAGAATGATCGTGGAGAAAGAGGTGATTCAGAGAACTAAAGCCTCACATTTTCTTCCGAACATCAACCTGCTTCTCTTTCCGCTCATATTCTTGCCTGATCTTCTTTTTCTCAGCTTCAACAAGTTGCAGCTTCTCAATGTTGAATTCCTGCACGTAATTATACAAACATGTCAAACCTAAGAAACAAATTATAAGATGAGTAAACAACTTCCGGCAAAGAAAAGAGGATAAAACCAAAACATGCATGGCCAATAATCATGAAAGGTGGGACGGAAATCATGGAAAATATGACAGAAAACAGACATATCTTTCCCATGGTGAGTAATAACTTCAGGAGAGGAAACAACCTTAGTCACAAAAGGATGGCCGGTTGCTTCACAGAAAAAGCATTATCCTAGCTCTGGAAACTCAGAATGCTGACAAATCATGTCTCCTAGGCTTAGTGACGCTGTATTCTATATGGCTTGATTTTACACGGGAACACAATAATAGATCTTGAAAACCCAGGGATCATACACATACAATTACGTAAGCATGCGTTCTGTACCCAGCTATGAAGAGACTAGAACAAACAAAGAAGGGCATAATAATACATAACAAACATAGGCAAGTGTTTTGCTCAACATCCAGTATACACCGACTCATCCCGCAACCAAACAATACTGGTATTTATAGCATCTGTATTCGAATAACTATTTCCCTTCATAGTTACTTACGTGAATAAAATGGTGCTACGATTCACAATGGTTAATGTGCGGCCTACAAGCGTTGTGGATCCGAGGTTTGGGTGAGCAGAACTAAAGATCACAAGGTAGCAGGGAACGAAGGGTGCTGAACAGCTGATTCGAAGACTTTTTGCAACATGTTTTAAGCACGTCATATTTTTCCCATCAAGATTAAGCTCCAGCTTTGCTTCTAGTACCACCAGAAGCAAATGGAACAATGCATACACAAACTTAAGTTCCCGGTTCAGTTCAAGCTTGAGTTTGCTCCCCGTCCTCCAAAATCACACAGTATCGATTCAGCCATGCAGGTACCTGAATTCATTCAACTCGACAAGGGGAGGGGAGAGTAGCGTACGCTACGGCCCAAAACACCGCGATCTGGAGGCTTCTAGCTTTATTCCGTGCACTGAGATTAGCTTAAACGATAGAACCAAAATTTAGACGCTTCTGGATCTACCTAGGAGCTAGCGCGCTTCGTCACTTGGACACAGATCTCACAATCCCAAAATTGAAACCTTAGGCTTAAACAATCGAGCGGCCCCTAAGGCTGGATGCTTCGAGATGACAGGGCGCGATGAACAGATCGAGCGTTCCAAACCAAGGAGGCGCGGATCGAGAAGGTTCTGGAACCTTCGAGATGGAGAGTAAACGGGGAAGAACTAACCTCCTCGGCGGAGACGGAGATCTCGCCAGCCTTCTCCTCGGCCTCCTGGCGGATGAACCGCACCATCTGCTGGATCTGCTTGGAGACATCGGTGTCGTTCATCTTGGCGTAGGCGGCGGCGGATCTGACGAGCGTCCGACTGTGGGGCGCTGCTTCCG